>NC_090372.1:192155118-192157618 GCF_036365525.1 Heterodontus francisci | reverse complement strand
GGGGGAGAGAGCGCGGGGGGGAGAGAGCGCGGGGGGGAGAGAGCGCGGGGGGGAGAGAGCGCGGGGGGGAGAGAGCGCGGGGGGGAGAGAGCGCGGGGGGGAGAGAGCGCGGGGGGGAGAGAGCGCGGGGGGGAGAGAGCGCGGGGGGGAGAGAGCGCGGGGGGGGAGAGAGCGCGGGGGGGAGAGAGCGCGGGGGGGAGAGAGCGCGGGGGGGAGAGAGCGCGGGGGGGAGAGAGCGCGGGGGGAGAGAGCGCGGGGGGGAGAGAGCGCGGGGGGGAGAGAGCGCGGGGGGGAGAGAGCGCGGGGGGGAGAGAGCGCGGGGGGGAGAGAGCGCGGGGGGGAGAGAGCGCGGGGGGGAGAGAGCGCGGGGGGGAGAGAGCGCGGGGGGGAGAGAGCGCGGGGGGGAGAGAGCGCGGGGGGGAGAGAGCGCGGGGGGGAGAGAGCGCGGGGGGGAGAGAGCGCGGGGGGGAGAGAGCGCGGGGGGGAGAGAGCGCGGGGGGGAGAGAGCGCGGGGGGGAGAGAGCGCGGGGGGGAGAGAGCGCGGGGGGGAGAGAGCGCGGGGGGGAGAGAGCGCGGGGGGGAGAGAGCGCGGGGGGGAGAGAGCGCGGGGGGGAGAGAGCGCGGGGGGGAGAGAGCGCGGGGGGGAGAGAGCGCGGGGGGGAGAGAGCGCGGGGGGGAGAGAGCGCGGGGGGGAGAGAGCGCGGGGGGGAGAGAGCGCGGGGGGGAGAGAGCGCGGGGGGGAGAGAGCGCGGGGGGGAGAGAGCGCGGGGGGGAGAGAGCGCGGGGGGGAGAGAGCGCGGGGGGGAGAGAGCGCGGGGGGGAGAGAGCGCGGGGGGGAGAGAGCGCGGGGGGGAGAGAGCGCGGGGGGGAGAGAGCGCGGGGGGGAGAGAGCGCGGGGGGGAGAGAGCGCGGGGGGGAGAGAGCGCGGGGGGGAGAGAGCGCGGGGGGGAGAGAGCGCGGGGGGGAGAGAGCGCGGGGGGGAGAGAGAGCGGGGGGGAGAGAGAGCGGGGGGGAGAGAGAGCGGGGGGGAGAGAGAGCGGGGGGGAGAGAGAGCGGGGGGGAGAGAGAGCGGGGGGGAGAGAGAGCGGGGGGGAGAGAGAGCGGGGGGGAGAGAGAGCGGGGGGGAGAGAGAGCGGGGGGGAGAGAGAGCGGGGGGGAGAGAGAGCGGGGGGGAGAGAGAGAGAGGGGGAGAGAGAGAGAGAGAGAGAGAGAGAGAGAGAGGGAGCAGGTGGGAGAGAGAGGAGAGAGAGCAGGAGGGAGTGAGAGAGCAGCAAGGAGAGAGAGAGCGAGTAAGAGAGAGAGAGAGAGTGTGGGAGGGAGAGAGTGTGGGAGGGAGAGAGTGTGGGAGGGAGAGAGTGTGGGAGGGAGAGAGTGTGGGAGGGAGAGAGTGTGGGAGGGAGAGAGTGTGGGAGGGAGAGAGTGTGGGAGGGAGAGAGTGTGGGAGGGAGAGAGTGTGGGAGGGAGAGAGTGTGGGAGGGAGAGAGTGTGGGAGGGAGAGAGTGTGGGAGGGAGAGAGTGTGGGAGGGAGAGAGTGTGGGAGGGAGAGAGTGTGGGAGGGAGAGACAGAGAGTGGGAGAGACAGAGAGTGGGAGGGAGAGAGAGAGAGTGGGAGGGAGAGAGAGAGGGTGCAAGAGAGAGTGGGAAGGAGGGAGAGAGTAGGAGAGGGAGACTGTTGGAGAGAGGGAGAGTGTGGAACCAAAGTTTTATGATGTTTCCTGCACCATTATTGCCTAGTTTGAATGTACGTATCTGGAAAGTCGACTTTCATCCTATAAAAATTATATATATTTTTTTAAGTTGCTAACACCTCTGAGGGGTAGGAAGCAGAATAAAGCCAAGAAAATTATTTGAAACTTTGAAACTATGGCAAAGAGGGAGTAGAATTGTTTCCCAAGAGTAGAAGTAAAGTGAAAATAAAAGAGAGAGAAGAGGGAAATAAAGAACAGCTAGTTAAAAACCTTTGACAGGGTAAAAGTTAAATTTTGAAAAGAACTTTAATTTCAGGTATTTAAGTTACGGATTTGTGATAATAATACAGTACTGTTATATTTGAGCAAGTTAATTACAGTAATATGCTACACTGTCAAGAACTTTCCCTGAACCTACCGACAGTTTGATGGTTAACAACCAAGATTCTGAAATAGAGTTTCCAAGTCAATTTGTGAAGGCAATTTGTTAACAATCAGTGGCATTATGAAATCTGAGCACCCCTCACATACATGGAACATTTTCAAAGATCGACAGAGAGAAATCTGCAGCAATCAATAAAAATAATCAGTTGTGTCTATAGGATGACCTTAAGGTGCCCAACAGTGAATACATTTATATCCAAACTTGGCTCTAAAGGTAATGAAGTTTTCCTGCTTATCATTGGTAACATCTGATCCTGCTGCCCTTTCAGATGTGCCCCGAGCCTTTATCCAGGACCCAATAATCCCAAGTGTGCAGAGTAAAGATCAGCAGTGTCAGTATACACACCCAATGGTTACCATGGCTACAA
>NC_090372.1:192011639-192155105 GCF_036365525.1 Heterodontus francisci | reverse complement strand
GGAGAGAGAGAGAGAGAGCGGGAGAGAGAGAGAGAGAGCGGGAGAGAGAGAGAGAGAGCGGGAGAGAGAGAGAGAGAGCGGGAGAGAGAGAGAGAGAGCGGGAGAGAGAGAGATAGAGCGGGAGAGAGAGAGAGAGAGCGGGAGAGAGAGAGAGAGAGAGCGGGAGAGAGAGAGAGAGCGGGAGAGAGAGAGAGAGAGCGGGAGAGAGAGAGAGAGAGCCGGAGAGAGAGAGGGGGGGAGCGGGAAGGGGGGAGGGAGAGAAAGAGAGAGAGTGGAAGGGAGAGGGGGAGAGAGAGAGCAGGAGGGAGAGAGAGAGAAAGAGAGAGAGAGAGAGAGAAAGAGAGAGAGAGAGAGAGAGAAAAAGAGAGAGAGAGAGAGTATATTTGGGGGATAGATAGAGTGTAGGGGAGGCACAGAGAGAGGGAATAGGAGGACAGAGTGAGAGTGTAGAGGAAGAAAGAGAGTAAAGGCGAGAGAGGGGGAGGGAGAGGGCGCGGGCGGGAGGGAGGGAGAGGGCGGGCGGGAGGGAGGGAGAGGGCGCGGGTGGGCATGGGCAGGAGGGAGGGAGGGAGAGGGCGCGGGGGGGAGGGGAAGAGAACGCGGGGGGGGAGGGGAAGAGAGCGCGGGGGGGGAGGGGAAGAGAGCGCGGGGGGGGAGGGGAAGAGAGCGCGGGGGGGAGGGGAGGAAGGAGAGCGGGGGGGAGGGGAGGGGAGCGGGGGGGAGGGGAGGGGAGCGGGGAGTAGCGGGCGGGGCGGGGGGGAGCGGGCGGGCGGGGGGGAGCGGGCGGGGGGGAGCGGGCGGGCGGGGGGAAGAGAGAGAGCGGGGGGAAGAGAGAGAGCGGGGGGAAGAGAGAGAGCGGGGGGAAGAGAGAGAGCGGGGGGAAGAGAGAGAGCGGGGGGAAGAGAGAGAGCGGGGGGAAGAGAGAGAGCGGGGGGAAGAGAGAGAGCGGGGGGAAGAGAGAGAGCGGGGGGAAGAGAGAGAGCGGGGGGAAGAGAGAGAGCGGGGGGAAGAGAGAGAGCGGGGGGAAGAGAGAGAGCGGGGGGAAGAGAGAGAGCGGGGGGAAGAGAGAGAGCGGGGGGAAGAGAGAGAGCGGGGGGAAGAGAGAGAGCGGGGGAGAGAGAGAGAGCGGGGGAGAGAGAGAGAGCGGGGGAGAGAGAGAGCGGGGGAGAGAGAGAGCGGGGGAGAGAGAGAGCGGGGGAGAGAGAGAGCGGGGGAGAGAGAGAGCGGGGGAGAGAGAGAGCGGGGGAGAGAGAGAGCGGGGGAGAGAGAGAGCGGGGGAGAGAGAGAGCGGGGGAGAGCGCGCGCGGGGGAGAGAGCGCGCGGGGGAGAGAGAGAGCGCGGGGGAGAGAGAGCGCGGGGGAGAGAGAGCGCGGGGGAGAGAGAGCGCGGGGGAGAGAGAGAGCGCGGGGGAAAGAGAGAGCGCGGGGGAAAGAGAGAGCGCGGGGGAAAGAGAGAGCGCGGGGGAAAGAGAGAGCGCGGGGGAAAGAGAGCGCGCGGGGGAAAGAGAGCGCGCGGGGGAAAGAGAGCGCGCGGGGGAAAGAGAGCGCGCGGGGGAAAGAGAGCGCGCGGGGGAAAGAGAGCGCGCGGGGGAAAGAGAGCGCGCGGGGGAAAGAGAGCGCGCGGGGGAAAGAGAGCGCGCGGGGGAAAGAGAGCGCGCGGGGGAAAGAGAGCGCGCGGGGGAAAGAGAGCGCGCGGGGGAAAGAGAGCGCGCGGGGGAAAGAGAGCGCGCGGGGGAAAGAGAGCGCGCGGGGGAAAGAGAGCGCGCGGGGGAAAGAGAGCGCGCGGGGGAAAGAGAGCGCGCGGGGGAAAGAGAGCGCGCGGGGGAAAGAGAGCGCGCGGGGGAAAGAGAGCGCGCGGGGGAAAGAGAGCGCGCGGGGGAAAGAGAGCGCGCGGGGGAAAGAGAGCGCGCGGGGGAAAGAGAGCGCGCGGGGGAAAGAGAGCGCGCGGGGGAAAGAGAGCGCGCGGGGGAAAGAGAGCGCGCGGGGGAAAGAGAGCGCGCGGGGGGAAAGAGAGCGCGCGGGGGAAAGAGAGCGCGCGGGGGAAAGAGAGCGCGCGGGGGAAAGAGAGCGCGCGGGGGAAAGAGAGCGCGCGGGGGAAAGAGAGCGCGCGGGGGAAAGAGAGCGCGCGGGGGAAAGAGAGCGCGCGGGGGAAAGAGAGCGCGCGGGGGAAAGAGAGCGCGGGGGGGAAAGAGAGCGCGGGGGGAAAGAGAGCGCGGGGGGGAAAGAGAGCGCGGGGGAAAGAGAGCGCGGGGGAAAGAGAGCGCGGGGGAAAGAGAGCGCGGGGGAAAGAGAGCGCGGGGGAAAGAGAGCGCGGGGGAAAGAGAGCGCGGGGGAAAGAGAGCGCGGGGGAAAGAGAGCGCGGGGGAAAGAGAGCGCGGGGGAAAGAGAGCGCGGGGGAAAGAGAGCGCGGGGGAAAGAGAGCGCGGGGGAAAGAGAGCGCGGGGGAAAGAGAGCGCGGGGGAAAGAGAGCGCGGGGGAAAGAGAGCGCGGGGGAAAGAGAGCGCGGGGGAAAGAGAGCGCGGGGGAAAGAGAGCGCGGGGGAAAGAGAGCGCGGGGGAAAGAGAGCGCGGGGGAAAGAGAGCGCGGGGGAAAGAGAGCGCGGGGGAAAGAGAGCGCGGGGGAAAGAGAGCGCGGGGGAAAGAGAGCGCGGGGGAAAGAGAGCGCGGGGGAAAGAGAGCGCGGGGGAAAGAGAGCGCGGGGGAAAGAGAGCGCGGGGGAAAGAGAGCGCGGGGGAAAGAGAGCGCGGGGGAAAGAGAGCGCGGGGGAAAGAGAGCGCGGGGAGAGAGAGCGCGGGGGAGAGAGAGCGCGGGGGAGAGAGAGCGCGGGGGAGAGAGAGCGCGGGGGAGAGAGAGCGCGGGGGAGAGAGAGCGCGGGGGAGAGAGAGCGCGGGGGAGAGAGAGCGCGGGGGAGAGAGAGCGCGGGGGAGAGAGAGCGCGGGGGAGAGAGAGCGCGGGGGAGAGAGAGCGCGGGGGAGAGAGAGCGCGGGGGAGAGAGAGCGCGGGGGAGAGAGAGCGCGGGGGAGAGAGAGCGCGGGGGGGAGAGAGCGCGGGGGGGAGAGAGCGCGGGGGGGAGAGAGCGCGGGGGGGAGAGAGCGCGGGGGGGAGAGAGCGCGGGGGGGAGAGAGCGCGGGGGGGAGAGAGCGCGGGGGGGAGAGAGCGCGGGGGGGAGAGAGCGCGGGGGGGAGAGAGCGCGGGGGGGAGAGAGCGCGGGGGGGAGAGAGCGCGGGGGGGAGAGAGCGCGGGGGGGAGAGAGCGCGGGGGGGAGAGAGCGCGGGGGGGAGAGAGCGCGGGGGGGAGAGAGCGCGGGGGGGAGAGAGCGCGGGGGGGAGAGAGCGCGGGGGGGAGAGAGCGCGGGGGGGAGAGAGCGCGGGGGGGAGAGAGCGCGGGGGGAGAGAGCGCGGGGGGGAGAGAGCGCGGGGGGGAGAGAGCGCGGGGGGGAGAGAGCGCGGGGGGGAGAGAGCGCGGGGGGGAGAGAGCGCGGGGGGGAGAGAGCGCGGGGGGGAGAGAGCGCGGGGGGGAGAGAGCGCGGGGGGGAGAGAGCGCGGGGGGGAGAGAGCGCGGGGGGGAGAGAGCGCGGGGGGGAGAGAGCGCGGGGGGGAGAGAGCGCGGGGGGGAGAGAGCGCGGGGGGGAGAGAGCGCGGGGGGGAGAGAGCGCGGGGGGGAGAGAGAGCGCGGGGGGGAGAGAGCGCGGGGGGGAGAGAGCGCGGGGGGGAGAGAGCGCGGGGGGGAGAGAGCGCGGGGGGGAGAGAGCGCGGGGGGGAGAGAGCGCGGGGGGGAGAGAGCGCGGGGGGGAGAGAGCGCGGGGGGGAGAGAGCGCGGGGGGGAGAGAGCGCGGGGGGGAGAGAGCGCGGGGGGGAGAGAGCGCGGGGGGGAGAGAGCGCGGGGGGGAGAGAGCGCGGGGGGGAGAGAGCGCGGGGGGGAGAGAGCGCGGGGGGGAGAGAGCGCGGGGGGGAGAGAGCGCGGGGGGGAGAGAGCGCGGGGGGGAGAGAGCGCGGGGGGGAGAGAGCGCGGGGGGGAGAGAGCGCGCGGGGGGAGAGAGCGCGGGGGGGAGAGAGCGCGGGGGGGAGAGAGCGCGGGGGGGAGAGAGCGCGGGGGGGAGAGAGCGCGGGGGGGAGAGAGCGCGGGGGGGAGAGAGAGCGGGGGGGAGAGAGAGCGGGGGGGAGAGAGAGCGGGGGGGAGAGAGAGCGGGGGGGAGAGAGAGCGGGGGGGAGAGAGAGCGGGGGGGAGAGAGAGCGGGGGGGAGAGAGAGCGGGGGGGAGAGAGAGCGGGGGGGAGAGAGAGCGGGGGGGAGAGAGAGCGGGGGGGAGAGAGAGCGGGGGGGAGAGAGAGAGAGGGGGAGAGAGAGAGAGAGAGAGAGAGAGAGAGAGAGGGAGCAGGTGGGAGAGAGAGGAGAGAGAGCAGGAGGGAGTGAGAGAGCAGCAAGGAGAGAGAGAGCGAGTAAGAGAGAGAGAGAGAGTGTGGGAGGGAGAGAGTGTGGGAGGGAGAGAGTGTGGGAGGGAGAGAGTGTGGGAGGGAGAGAGTGTGGGAGGGAGAGAGTGTGGGAGGGAGAGAGTGTGGGAGGGAGAGAGTGTGGGAGGGAGAGAGTGTGGGAGGGAGAGAGTGTGGGAGGGAGAGAGTGTGGGAGGGAGAGAGTGTGGGAGGGAGAGAGTGTGGGAGGGAGAGAGTGTGGGAGGGAGAGAGTGTGGGAGGGAGAGAGTGTGGGAGGGAGAGACAGAGAGTGGGAGAGACAGAGAGTGGGAGGGAGAGAGAGAGAGTGGGAGGGAGAGAGAGAGGGTGCAAGAGAGAGTGGGAAGGAGGGAGAGAGTAGGAGAGGGAGACTGTTGGAGAGAGGGAGAGTGTGGAACCAAAGTTTTATGATGTTTCCTGCACCATTATTGCCTAGTTTGAATGTACGTATCTGGAAAGTCGACTTTCATCCTATAAAAATTATATATATTTTTTTAAGTTGCTAACACCTCTGAGGGGTAGGAAGCAGAATAAAGCCAAGAAAATTATTTGAAACTTTGAAACTATGGCAAAGAGGGAGTAGAATTGTTTCCCAAGAGTAGAAGTAAAGTGAAAATAAAAGAGAGAGAAGAGGGAAATAAAGAACAGCTAGTTAAAAACCTTTGACAGGGTAAAAGTTAAATTTTGAAAAGAACTTTAATTTCAGGTATTTAAGTTACGGATTTGTGATAATAATACAGTACTGTTATATTTGAGCAAGTTAATTACAGTAATATGCTACACTGTCAAGAACTTTCCCTGAACCTACCGACAGTTTGATGGTTAACAACCAAGATTCTGAAATAGAGTTTCCAAGTCAATTTGTGAAGGCAATTTGTTAACAATCAGTGGCATTATGAAATCTGAGCACCCCTCACATACATGGAACATTTTCAAAGATCGACAGAGAGAAATCTGCAGCAATCAATAAAAATAATCAGTTGTGTCTATAGGATGACCTTAAGGTGCCCAACAGTGAATACATTTATATCCAAACTTGGCTCTAAAGGTAATGAAGTTTTCCTGCTTATCATTGGTAACATCTGATCCTGCTGCCCTTTCAGATGTGCCCCGAGCCTTTATCCAGGACCCAATAATCCCAAGTGTGCAGAGTAAAGATCAGCAGTGTCAGTATACACACCCAATGGTTACCATGGCTACAAGAGCAGGTCAGAGGCTAGGAATCCTGCGGCGAGTAACTCACCTCCTGTCTCCCCAAAGCCCTGTCCACCATCAACAAGGCACAAGTCAGGAGTGTGATGGAATACTCTCCACTTGCCTGGATGGGTGCAGCTCCAACAACACTCAAGAAGCCGACACCATCCAAGACAAAGCGGCCCACTTGATTGGCACCCCATCTACAAACATTCACTCCCTCCACCACTGACACACAGTGGCAGCAGTGTGTACCATCTACAAGATGCACTGCAGCACCGCACCAAGGCTCCTTAGACAGGACCTTCCAAACCCGCAACCTCTACCAACTAGGAGGACAAGGGCAGCAAATGCATGGGATCACCACTACCTGCAAGTTCCCCTCCAAGTCACACACCATCCTGACTTGGAACTATATCGTCGTTCCTTCACTGTCGCTGGGTCAAAATCCTGGAACTCCCTTCCTAACAGCACTGTGGGTGTACCTACCCCATATGGACTGCAGCAGTTCAAGAAGGCAGCTCACCACCACTGTCACAAGGGCAATGAGGAATGGGCAATAAATGCTGGCCTAGCCAGCGACGCCCACATCCCATGCATGAATAAAAAAAACATGTCAATGAGATCGATCACCATCAAAAATTGAGCAACTTCAAAAACTGATAAAATTCAGAAAGAAAGGCTTTCATTATTAAGTGATTGTAGCTGATACGTGCACACAAAATCAATACGTAGTTAAAATGTGTCGTTAATACCACGTGGAGTAGTTGTGGTGAATAGCATAGATGCATTTAAGAGGAAGCTAGATAAGTACATGAGGGCGAAAGGAATAGAAGGTTATGCTGATAGGGTTAGTCAAAGTAGGACATGAGGAAGCTTGTGTGGAGCATGAGCACCACAGAAACCAGTAAGGCCAAATAGTCTGTTGTATGATTCTGGGCCAAAACAGCTCGAAATCTCACATATAAAACAGATGGTGAAAAGATCACACTGCGGCACCACAGAGCAACTGCTGCAATTGATTCTGTTCTGTAAAGTGTACATGTCTTGGCTAGGTATGCTGTTGCCCGCAAGAGTGGAACCAAACTGTAAAAGCTTCAACCTAAAGGAGGACCATCTCTACAAATCAGAATCAAAAGGAAAAAAACAAGTAACTTGCAAATCCAGCTAATTCTTCTTTTTATATATATTTGTTCTTGGGGTGTGAAAAGGCTGCATGTATTGTCCATCCCCAGTTGTCTTGAGCAGTGGTGGGCCCTCTCCTTGAACTGTGTTCCTTGTGATGATGATCCTACCATGGTGTCAGGTAGGAAATTCCACGATTCTTACCCAGCAACAATGTAGGAATAGCAATACATGTCCAACTTGAGATGGTGTGCAACTTAGAGAGTTCTCTGGAGATGACAGTGTTTCCACAACGTTGCTACTCTGGTCCTTCTCTGTGATAAAGGTTGCAGGGAAGCAAGGTCCTGCCAAAGTAACCTTGATGAGTTCCTGCAGTGTATCCTGTAAATCGTACATACTACAGCCACAGTGCACTGGTGATGGAGGGAGTCGACGTGGAGGTCGTTGGCAAAAGCACCGATCAAGCACACTGCTCTGTCTAGTACAGTGCCGATCTCCTGGAGTCTTGTGCAGATGCAAGTAGTGGGTAATCCATCACACACAGGATTTGAACCTTTTACATGCTTGACAGTTTTAAGGGATCAGGAGGTGAGCCACTCATCGCATTACCCAGCTTACGTCAAACGCAAGACCAGTCCTACTCTTGAAGCTGTGCTGGCTGGTCCAGTTCATCTTTTGATCAATGATGCAGTTAATGGTGGTTGTGGAGTACTTAGCGATGGTGGTGCCTTTCGACGTCATGGGGAGTTGGCTAGAATTTGTGATGGTCATTACTTGCCATTTAACTGCCGCAAATGTTATGTGCCACTCGACTGCCCAAGTCTGGATGTTATTAAATTCCTGCTGTTGGCTGGCATGTGCAGCTTCATTGTCGGATGAGTACTGATTATAACATTAGAACTAGAAAAAGTTATTATTCTGCTTTTTAAAAATCCCAATAAAAATTCTACAAAATACCATAACTATATTATTGTTCCAGGGAAAGCTTAGACTTTTAGATGTACTTTAATTATGTTAAATGAAATATAAAATCTTTTGTTTTCACATGGTTCTATTCATGACCAAACTCTCAAGTCTGCTGGAACCCCAAGACTCTCAAGAATATCAATCTAACATTCAGATAGTGAATAAACTGAAGTATCCGACACGCTGATTGCTCACTAGTCAATGTTCCTTGTTATTTTACAACTCTCAATTCATTTGATAATTGAAGAACACTAGTGCAGCCATCATAATCTCAAGTCATTTAAATTCATTATATATTGCAGGGAAACATTAAGCCTACTTTTCAAATTATGACATACACATTTATGATTTGAGCTGAAATTTTGTTTGCAAATGTATTCTTTGATAATTAGGCATGTTATCTGTTTCACATATCATTTTGCTCATGCAGTTAAATGGTTACCCTTCCTCTACCGATGACTTAACATACCTGGAGGTTGTGGCAAGTAAGCCCCAAGCAGTTTGGATTTCTTCTTTTCATAGCCTTTCTGTGTGATGTCTCCTGTAAATGAAAGAAAACAAACCATTATTAAATGAAAGCACGCGGAATAAATTACTGCACCGAGGTCTGTTATGTTTCCATCACAACAGCTGCTTCGGTACTTCTCATCAAATCAGGCCATCCTGGGTCATAGTCTTTTGAAATCCTTATCCACACAAGTGATCACATTGCTAAATGAAACCTAGTGCAATTTGTGTCAGTAGGACTGGGCAGGCACTCAGTTTAAATCCTTGCTGGCCAGTCATCAGCAGCTTTCCAGAATAACACAGGCACTTATATTAAAGTAATCAACAATGAATTATGCATTAGTTATGGGCTTATAATCCGTGTCAAAATGTATTATCTACCAGGTCTAATCATTTCTATTTAATAAAGATAGAAAGTTCTAGAAACAGACAGCACGTCCATCAGCATCAGAGAAGTAAAGCAAGGTAGGTTAACCTTTCGAGCAAAGACCTTGTTATCCGACCAGGTCTCACAAAGGATCTCTGCTCAAAATGTCAACCTATCTATTCTCCCAGCAGATGCTGACAGCCCTGCTATGTGTTTCCAACATTTTGTTTTCCTTTCAGTTTCCAACATTAGAATTTTTTTAAAAAATATTTCATTAGTGGGTAATTAGATCATCATAGCCCAAATCACACCCAATGTGTCAGAAAACTACTAGCACTTCCTCAAGCAAAGCAATAATGATCACAGCTAGTTATCCCAAGGAGTTTACTATACAGACATCCACTGAGCATCCAGTTTGTCCTCTAGGTCTTCTTCAGACCCACATGTGCTAAGGTTTGACATACATATATTTCAGTTTCCCATATATCTACTAGATATTCATAAGCACCAACATTTCGGAATGTTTTTTTCCACGGTGTACCTTTAACCTTATTTACGCGACTTCCCCTCTCCCTCCTCAAATAAAACCAATATGAATTCTACTGTGGAATATTAGTGATGTATACTCCTCACCCCTCAATGGGACGTGTCAGACACATCAGAACTCCAGCATGAGACCCTGAATTAACTTCCCCAAATACATCAGTCAAGATGAAGTCAGTTAATATGATTTCCAATAAAATTATACAAGGTCATGGGTTAGAAGTTTCACATGATTCACACAATAAGTGCAGGCACTATGGCTTTAATTTTTACTATTTTAGACTAAAACAAAGCAGAACCATTTGTTGTCAAAATGTATCCATGATTACTTTGAAAAAGATTTGTATTGGGATTTCTGGATGACAATTTCGTATAATGTCAACATTTGGCCATACGATGAAAGGTGGAATCTAATAACTTACATTTTATTAAAAGCTTTCTAAAGATGTAGCAGTTTAATTTTTAAAAACTGTTTTATGTGCATCAACAAAAGGAGGAAGAAGCTTTCAAAAATATAGATAAAAAACTACTAAATGACAGATAATTAGATTTTTTATTAATTTAAAATTAAAAAGAGAAGGAATTGTCTTTTTTTTTTTAAAGAGAGCTAAACCAAGTCATGACGTGACAATCAGATTAAAAACAATTCATACCATAACACATCCTCTATACCTTAAAGTGCAACAACTGCATCAACAAATATATTCAGCCATATTTGGAAGTTATTATGTAGGGCACCCTTGCAATAACTCTAGTACTACCATCTAGTGTTACTGTATTAATACTGACTAAATAAAAATGCTTTCTGGTCTCCTGAGCTGAGGACACTACAGAAGACATCACTCCTGAATGAAAACTGTTACAAGTCATTCCAAGACATAAATTCATGCAGTACATCTACTGACACTGAATCCTGCATTTTACTCTCTTAAAATGTATATACTTTTAGATGCACAAAAATGGTAAGTTTTGCATTTTTGGTTTTAAATAGATTTATTTTAGCAATTTTTCTGTCGAACAAGGTGCATCATTTGAGGGGGTCCAGAAAGATCAAATTATTAAATTCACATACTTCCAGTCAGATTATGTACCTTTTTATGTTGCTAAATTATTATAGATGGAGTCTCCATAAATTGAAAATAGTTATTTGTAATCTCATGGGAGGGAAGAAAAAAACACCCAAGTACACCCTCATTTTAAAAATCTTTTTCATCGGTGATCATTTCCCATTCCATTGTATCATATATAATTTCAGTACAAAGGAAGACTATTCAACTCATTATGCCAGTGTTGGTGGTAGCTTTGCACTTAATCCGTGTTGCCTGCTCTCTCTCAATATCCTTCCATAATTTTCTTCAAGTGTTGTATCTAATTGTCTCAAGTTCAGTGATTAACTCAGTTTCAGTAGGACTTGTGGTAATTCAGTCCACATTTTAACAATTTGCATGAAAACATTTCATCTAACCTTTACACTTCAAGCTCGGAAAGGAACTCCAATATATACTACCAGAGGGAATTAAAAGAAGAAAGTAAGTGTAAGACTTCAGTGTTGTGAAGGAACTACTCCTTTAGTTCTACTGTCTGTCATTCCTGTTATGGACTGCATCTAGGTTTCAGCTGTCTCATATCAAATTGGCTGAAAGGGTACTTTACTGCACAAGAGCTTGTAAAGATCATACGCACTGGAATGCTTAATTATTTCATAGAAATTGTATTTTTAACCTGGCTTGGTATCTGCACAAGGTTGATTGTAAACATAAAGCAACTGAGTTTATATCGTTTTTACACTTAAAGCCCCATTGCCATCTCTCAATATACAATTCGTTAACCAACTTGGGAGCTTTTCAAAATATAGGCCAACTCTGATAGAAATTCATATTTACCATTTTCCCTGGAGAACAAGCTCAATCAGATTTACCCAGACTGGTGCGAAAGCAGGAAGAGGACCATCAATTCATTCTTGGCACTGTTTAAGCTTGCTTTCCCTTCCCTCATCACTATTTAGCAAGCAGCAATACCTTTCTTAATCAGAGAATCATAGAATGTTTAAGGCACAGAAAGAGGCCACTTGGCCCATCGTGTCTGTGCCGGCTGAAAAATGATCCACCTATTCCAATCCTATCTTCCAGCATTTGGTCTGTAGCCCTTCAGCTTACGGCACTTGAGGTGCATATCCAGACTCCTTTTGAATGTGTTGAGGGTCTCTTCCTCAACTACCCTTTCAGGTAGCGAGGTCAAGACCATCACCACCCTCTGAGTGAAAAAGTTTTTCCTCATTTCCCTTGATATCTGAAGGAAACCATCCTCCCAATGAAATACAATTTTGCAAGCTTTTTATGGAAAGGAAATGGAACATGAAAAATAGGAGCTATTGGAATTAAAACAGAGATTACATGAGTGGTTTAATAGAGGTGTTTAAAATCATGAAGGAATGTAGCTCAGTTTCCAGCAGTTGAGAGGTCGATAATAAGAAAACATAGACATAAGATTAAACATAAGAGATGTGGGACAAATATATTTTGATTGTCAACAGATCAACCACACTATCACTTAGCCAAAAGTTACCTCAGATTCAAATGCTCCACGTCCAATTGCTCACTGCCTTCTTCACAAAAGTAGTCTACCTCTTCCAGAATTGGTTTACAAAGACGCACTATTTTCCTCCAACCTCCTAAGTTCATACGAGCATTCTTCCTCTCCTATCCCTTCAAGTCAACAAGGCACTCTTCCCAATTCAGTTAAGCCGACATTCAAATGGCAAACTTCTTCCTACTCCACCACAAAGCTACTCCTCACTTTCTCTCCCCATAAACTGTTACCAGCTTCTGCCCCTTCCTTCTTCCTTTCATTACCATGCATCTGCCCCAGCTTCCAACAACATCAATCCCTTTCCCACCCCTTCATTACCATCCACCCCCTTTTACTGTTATTCATTTTTCCCTGCCTCCTTATAGGTACAGGAGTAATGATGTTGATGTTCACTGATGATACCAAATTAGGAAGCATGGCCAACAGTGAGGACAATTCCTGGAGTAGATAGGTTAGTAGAGAGCAGATAGGTGGCAGTTACAGTTTAACGTAGAGGACTGTGAAGTAATACTGTGAGAAAACTAGAAGTATGCCCCAATTAATAAAATTTTTGATAGAATGAAAGAATCAAGAGATCTACCATTACACATTAATAGACCCTTAAAGGTGGAAGTGCGGGTGGAAAAGGCCATAAAGGTTTATATATAAATGCATTGAATGTAAAAGCAAAGAACTGATGTTGAATTTGCACAGACATTGGTTAAGCACAGTAGGAATTTTGTTTGCAGTTTTGAGCACCTCATTATATGAAGGATGTTGGAGATGAAAAGAACACATCAAAAATCCACTAGAATACCAGAAATGAGAGATTACTACCATGATAAAATCTTGAAAAACTGAAGCATTTCTTTTTATTAGAACAGAAGATTACAAAGGCAATAACACAGATTTTTCAAGATTATGAAAGGTTGAGAGCTTAAACAGTGAGAAATTGCTTTCACTGTTTCGATAACAAAAGAACATATATTAAGGATTCTAAGAAGCAATGGCAAAACACGATAATTTTTTTCGTAGAGACCTATTAGAAATAGATTTCTGGATAACAAGTGATTATTGATGTACATAGTGTATCATCTAAAAGGGAACTAGATAAATAGTTGAAAAGGAAGAATATAAAAGGGTACAGGAAAAGGGCAAGGAAACGGAATTAGAGTAGTTAACTCCAGTTAAAGATCTAATGCACCAGCCAGGGTCAAAAGATTTCCTTCTGAGAGATTCTAAATGGCATATTAAGTACACAGCCTTCAATACTGACGCAATGACATCCTGTCACAGATGATTCAGCATTAATTTGTCCAGCCATCAGATAAAAGATGTTTTTCTAAGAGAAAGGTCGCATTCACTGTGTGGGTCATGATTCTACTCACTTCTATGCACAGTATCTTCCTCTGCTCGGAATGTTTCACGTGCAACATGTCACTATTTGCAGACAGACAATATCTAATGATCAGATACAGTCAAAATCTTTGCCTACATTGCAGTGCAGTATATTGCCTGCAGTGTCAGTCTCATGTGGACACCTCTCTATAGGCTGTCACTATTAGAAACCCACAAGACCAGAGAGATCAGAATTTCATACACTACCAAATGTTAAAAGTGTGTAGTTAGAATTTTATTTGAGGACAAAAATGTCTCCCCGTCTTGTTTCGCAATCAAGGCAGCAATAATAACTTAATCTTTATTAAATAACAACAAGACAACACTAGTTTGTAATTTCCAACATTAGTCTAGAAAGGTTTCAGGCTTGATCCTTAGTTTGCGTGGAGTTAGCAAATCTCAGACAAACTAGCAGCGATGAATGCAAGAATTGGACTCAGTGTCCCTGGGTCGGGAAAAGGGAAAAAAAAATCGGCAGGGGGTCCAAATCCTGACAGCTGTCACATGACTCCTACTGGCAAGTGCATCTTGTCAGCAAAGGTCACAATTTTCCTCACTCTCCTCCACAATAGAACAGCCTGCTGGCAATCACAATCTAGGCTCAGGCATACATAATGGCATGATAGCTATGGGTTATCAGCAGGCACAGAACTGTATTCCAGTGAGTCATCAACAGCTGGGGGAAGGGACAGGAGAGGGGAGTGGAAGGGGAGAGAATATGTAGGGAAAAAAGCAACCACTGTACATTGCACTTCACATTGAATCTTACTGTGGTTTGATTGTGTTATTCATATAAATAAGTAAGAGGTTGCTTATTGCAGCCCATTCTGTGAATCCCCTAAGTCAGTTTGAGACACATACAATATAAAGCATTTTTCACTTAACATACCACATAATGTCCAAGAAAAACAAGCTATGAAGAGCCTTGGGATCCAATTTATATCCAGCAAATGGGTTGACTTCAATTATGAGTCATATGCCACAGTTCATCATTATGCATTCTGTTTGCAGCACACATTAAGTGAAAGCACTTAAAATTAAAATGATACAAGTCAGACGTAAATTTTAAATGAAAACTTAAATGGATGCAAATTGCAAAGTGATTCCAGGGATAGCATGATGAAACTATCCCCTCCATACCTGCTGTCTCTGTTCTCAATCCTGATATCATCCCGCAAACCCAAAATAGTTCTACGATATCACATGAAGTAATCCGGGATCAGTCTACAGGTTAGTAAACCCATGTGCAAACGTTGTGAAGTTCTGCTTAATGAATTGAGTGAGGGAATGCTTTGGACAGCGCTACCATTCACACAACCAGAGTGGAACTTCACATCAATCGCAGGAGAGAGTGAATTTAACACAAAATGGCCATTTCTCTGGATAGAAGGGCCAAAGCATAAATTAAGTGTACCAATATCTTCCTCTTTAGCATTTGGGATTATGGGACAAATCAGAAGACTATATGTAATGGAGAGTAATGGTGACTTCACCTTTCAGAAACTGTACCTTTAAGAGATCAGGCCACTGATGCAACCGATGACAGCATCAGACATATATCAGGAGACATTATTTTGAGAGACACACTCAGTACATGGCTTGCAAAGAGCATACACAGACCAGTGAGGAAAAGACCTGGACCCGAGATCATGCAATGTAGCTAAGTAAGACAATAAAGAGTGTTTGCATAGAAACAGAGTATAAAGCTTGCGGCTAACATTCAATGAACACTTAAGAACACTACACTATAGCCGGAATTTTATGCCCCCCACACCCCCCCCCCCCACCAAAGAGTAGGAAGGTGGCGGGGGAGGAGGGGCATAAAATGGATCAGGAGGCTTGGGGGGCCCTTCCCGCTCTCACCTCTGCTGCCAATTTACGCAGGGTGGTGGTGGCGAAAACCAGGTCGTCCGCCCCAGGCCAATCATGGCCCTTAAGTGGCCACTTAACAGCCACTTAAGGACCTCCACCCACCGCCAAGGGGATTTTACCCGTGGCTGGTCGGACAGCTCAGGCTCGAAAGAAGCCGCCTGACAAAGGCAGGCGGTTTTCCGACAGCCTGGGGGGGGGGGGGGTGGCCCTCATGATCAGGCACCCTGTGCCCAACGGAGAGTTGCCCCCGCGGCCCCAACCTCCCCCAACACGCCCTCCTTCTCAACTCCCCATTCCCCCATTCGACTACCCTTGCCTTGCCAGGGCCCGACCGATCACCCGCGGTGAGGCACCAAAAACTTACCTTCGTTCCGTGGCTCCCCGACATCTTCTTCCTGATTGCAGTCCCAGCAGTGGCTACTGCTCCCTAAGAGCTGCCAGTCCGCTGATTAGCTGGCTGCTCCATTAGGCAGGACTTCCTGCCTTAGTGAGATGGAAGTCCCGCCTCAGATGAATTAAAGGCCCGTGGACCGCAAAATGTGGTCCGGATCCCCAAACCAGGCGGAGGCAGGATCGCCACCCACTTTTAAGCGGGTGGACGGCTCCCATCCTCCGAGGGAAAAATTCCAGCCTATATTTTCCCTTTAACGACACAAAGTTTAGCTACATATTTATTGTGTACATTCTGGCAACTGAATCATGTGATCAGTTAGTACTTCTCAAAGGATTGCAGGTTCTGCCACACTCAAAAAATGAAAACAGCATCACAACTGTGATCTCCAATTTTGCAGTTTGTTAATGATTTACAGTTAATGAAATTCAATTTTGTTTATTACAACTCACGACAGACTATATGTGTTGCTTTTAGTCTTCCAACTTTAACATAGGCACATCAAAACAGACTGGTAAGCTGTTGAATAACAAGGGAAAGAATGCAATTGGCCATGTAAAATTCACTCATGAAACTAAATTGATGTTCAACAGAAGGATATAAATTAAGTCTCTATTTAGTGGGCATTTACTTTACCAGATGAAGCATGAGGATTATTTTTGGGTGTTATATGCAGCTGGAGATAAAAGTCTAACCTAATAAAAACTTCATTATAGAACAGGCAATCTTTGGACTTTAAATTAAAATCATACCAACAGCTCCAAGCTACTGAATGCTGACTATGGTTTAAAAAACAAACTGATTGGGGGAATGAATAAAGCTGATTAGTATGATCAATGTGTGGCTGAATTCTTTATTTTGTACCTGTCGATAGTATAGTAAGTATTGCTTACATAGGTTTTAAAGCTCATTCCAAACATTGCTGTTCCAACTCTTGCTGGCAATTAATTTCCTTTTTTGCAATGCTTAAACTTCAATAAATATTACAAATTTATTATTTTTTAAATTAGTTTTGTCATTGAAAGCAAACAAATTCAAGAGCTAAAATTTGGCCAGTAATAACTTGATTAATTCATTCAGACAACAAACAAAAACAACCTCACGTCATGTTACTTCTGGCTTCTTCATGGAATTAACTGACACTTTCTACTGCAATCCTTTTATCATTCTGTCTTCATCCCAAAGGATCCCTCACTCACCAGGAAGGCTGCTTTTAGCTACCAACCATCTCCTACAGATTACTCTCCCTTCATCTCGTGTACCAAAGTCAATATCACTTAGTTGACAGATGACTTAAAAATAAAACCCCCTCAAGGAAAGTAGCATGATTCAGCCATTTCCAGACTGAGTACACTGATAAAGTCACAAGGTTTTACTTGTTGTAGACTGTACATCCAGTATTTTCAGCAGTGTCCTTCAGGAACACTTTTCATCAGATCCCATGTGGTTCTAGGTTCAGTAGACCATTCACAACTCTGTTTTGCCAAATGAAATGCAGAAAAGACACCTGTTTGATGATGCCAGCAGGAACAGTGGGTTCTCAAAAGCATGTTACAGTATGTTGGCTGGATAGCCAACCAAATATAATGTTCAAAACAATGCAAAGCCTGTCTTCCACCACAACCAGATCATTTTACTGTTTTTAAGAAATAATATTTTGAGAAGCGATAATTCTCGAATCCACCGTTCCAGATCAAGCTTGATTAAAGTTAACTGACCACAACTTAAACTATACGTAAAATGCACTTCTACCATAGGTTCAATTAGATATTCCTATTGCCAGCAAAACATGACCACACATGTGAAAGGTTTACCTAGAACACTGCATAAGTAAACACACATACAGTAAATGTCACGCATACATACATTTCAATCTTGTATTGCTGATATACTTATTCCATCCTGTACATGTAGTTTCAATTTCCTTAATTATTTGCCGCAAAGATTCCATTATTTAACTGTACTGTATAAAATTTGCTATGTACAACAGCACTCCATTTCTTGGGTGTTACCATTTCTGTGTGCCTCCAGATGGCGTCTGAATAGGATTTTCCATTATAAGGTGAGCAGCGAAGAGCTGTCCCACAATCACACCTGCAGCTTTAAACAATACAGTGGATGAAGTTGCAGAACCTCTAAATTGCTCAGTACAAATATCTCTGTTACATTCTTAAAATAAATTTTAATTTCATTTTTCTAACTGTTTAGCGCAATTTTAAAAAAATTGCCTCATAAATCTATTTAAAATATTATGTCCTGTTACCATTCCAATCAAAAGTCTGATGTCAACAGGGTTTTTAAATATGGAGTTTACTTGTAAATGCACTGCTATTCATACATTTAGGAGATAACATAACAGTAATCAGTAGCACATGATACTCCAGAAAACATGCAACTTAGATGTACTCCCCCCTCCAATGTACTTAAAATTACATGGAATTTACAGCACAGAAACAGACCATTTGGACGAACTGAACTGTAACAGTCTTTACGCTCCACTCGAGCCTCCTCCCTCCCTATTTCATAGAATCCTATCAGCATAACCTTCTATGTCGGAGAGCGAACCAACACCCACCTGCACCTCCTGAGTATTCTGAACCTCGTGAGAGTTATTTCTTTTAAAGCACACAGAACAACTTGACAATTATGTTATCAAAATGTTATGTATGGTGTCATTTTTGTACTATTACGTTGCATCCACACCTTACATTAAAAAGAGGCCTAAAAGCTGTGATCATTGGCCTCTCCACAATTCTTATTTTGACCGAAATGAAAAAACAAATCACTGAAAAATAGGGTGTGGTATAAATGGAAAACTTGTCACTGATGTATAGATTATATTTATTCCACAGGTAAAAGAGCCCTAATCAAAACTACCCATAGGGTATGTGAGCTGAATAAATATTGTATTGTGCACTCAGTGCCAAGTATACTGTATACTGGATGGGAGGGGTAAAGGCCCGCTCAGGTCAGGGGAAAAAAACCCGACCCGAACCAGACAGGACTACATCAGACCTGCACCCGGCCCGACCCGACCATTGAAATGCTTCCTTTTCCTACCTTGCGACACGAATCTGTAGGAAGCAGTAGCATGACCGTGATGACGTCACAGAGACGCTCACAGTGCAGACTCAGTTTCGCTTCTTGACGTCCTGGACTCCCAGCTCAAGTAGGTTTTTTACTTTCAACACTTCTTGCTGTGTGTGTCTGACCAGGACCCAGCCTGACCTAAGCCAGAAAGCCGGACCCGGAAGAAGGACCCAACTTGACCCGAGCCCTATACATGTCGTCGGGTCCCTTCAGGTTCAGGTCGGGTAGCAAGCCTTTAGGGAGGGGCAGGTACAGTAGCACAGTGGGTATGTCACTGGACTAGTAATCCAGAGGCCTGAACCAATGATCTGCAGACCAGAGTTAAAATTCCAACATGACAGCTGGGGAAATCAAGTTCAATTAATTAAGTAAAATCTGCAATTAAAACCTAGGGCTGAATTTTATTCCCTCTCCCCATCCCACAAAGAGCAGGATGGTGGCCTTCTCGACCCGCTCCCGCTGCCACTTTACGCAGGGCGACGGCAGCAAAAAACAGCCCACCCGCCCTAGGCCAATCAAGGCTCTTAAGTGGCCATTAACTGGATTTTACATGTGGCAAGCAGGTGTCCTGGACCAGAGAAAAGCCACCTGACAAGAGCAGGAGGCTTTCTGACAGCCTGGGGGGTGGGGGGGCCTCATGATCAGGCACCCTGTGCCCGACGGAGGGCCGCTCCCAATGCCCCAACCACCCTCAACTCCCAACATGCCCCCCCGCCCCCGTCCCCCCATTCGGCCAACCTTGCCTCACCGGGGCCCAACCGATAACCCCCAGTGAGGCAACAAAAACTTGCCTGTGTTCCAGGGTTTCCCCGACATCATCTTCGCGATGCTGGGTGCAGTCCCAGTAGTGGCCACCACTCCCGATGGCACTGCTGGAACAGAGAACTGCTGGCCCGCTGATTGGCCGACAGCTCTATTAGGTGGGACCTCCTGCCTCAAGCAGGTGGAAGTCCTGCCTCAGACTAATTAAAGCCGCAGGACCCGCAAAATATGGGTTGGATCCCCATGCCAGGCAGAAGCGGGTTCAGCACCGACTTTTAAAGTCAAAGAGTCGTACAGCATAGAAACAGGCCCTTCGGCCCACTGCGTCCATGCCGACCATAATGCTTATCTATACCAATCCCACCTGCCTGCATTAATTCCATATCCCTCTATGCCTTTCTCATTCAAGTACCTGTCCCGATGCCTCTTAAATGTTGCTATTGTTCCTGCCTCCACCACCTCCTCTGGCAGCTCATTCCAGATACCCACTATTCTTTGTGTGAAAAATTTACCCCTTTGATCCCCTTTAAACCTCCTCCCTCTCACCTTAAATCTATGCCCTCTAGTTTTAGTCACCCCTACCATGGGAAACAGACTCTGGCTATCTACCCTATCTATGCCTCTCATAATTTTATATACCTCTAACATGTCCCCTCTCAGCCTCCTTCGCTCCAGGGAAAACAGACCCAGCCTATCCAATCTCTCTTTATAACTCAAGCCCTCCAAACCAGGCAACATCCTTGTGAATCTTTTCTGCACCCTCTCTAGCTTAATCACATCTTTCCTGTAGTGCGGCAGCCAGAACTGCACACAGCACTCCAAGTGCGGCCTAACCAACGTTATGTACAACTGCAACATGACGTCCCAATTCTTGTACTCAATGCCTCAGCCGATGAAGGCAAGCATGCCATATGCCTTCTTCACCACTCTGTCTACCTGTGTTGCCACTTTCAGGGAACTATGTACTTGCACCCCAAGGTCTCTCTGCTCAAGAACACTCCCCAGGGCCCTGCATTTCACTGTATATGACCTGCCCTAGTTTAACTTCCCAAAATGCATCACTTCGCACTTGTCTGCGTTAAATTCCATTTGCCAATCCCTTGCCCACTTTCCCACTATCCTGTTGTAACCTTAGACAACGTTCTTCACTGTCCACTATACCACCAATTTTGGTGTCATCTGCAAACTTACTAATCATGCCCCCTACATTCACATCCAAGTCATTAATATATATGACAAACAACAGAGGGCCCAGCACCGATCCCTGCAGCACACCACTGGTCACCGGCCTCCAATCTAAAAAATAACCCTCCATTACCACCCTCTGCCCCCTGTCACCAAGCCAATTTTGTATCCAATTAGCTAGCTCACCCTGGATCCCACGTGTTTGAACCTTCTGAACCAGCCTACCGTGCGGGACCTTGTCAAAGGCCTTGCTAAAGTCCATGTAGACAACGTCCATCGTCCTGCCCTCGTCAATCCTCTTGGTCACCTCCTCAAAAGACTCAGTCAAATTCGTGAGACATGATTTCCCATGCACAAAGCCATGCTGACTATCCCAAATCAGACCTTGCCTTTCCAAATGCATATAAATCCTGTCTCTCAGAATCCCTTCCAACAACTTTCCCACCACTGACTTATCCCTGCTGCCCTTCTTAAATAAAGGCACAACATTAGCTATCCTCCAGTCTTCCGGTGGCACCCGTGGCCAACGATGATACAAAAATCTCTGCCAGGGCCCCAGCAATCTCCTCCCTTGCTTCCCATAGCATCCTAGGATACACCTGGTCAGGCCCTGGGGAGTTATCCACCTCAATGCACTTCAAAACCTCCAACACTTCCTCCTTTGTCATGTTGATTTGCTCCAAGATATCGCTGTCCCCTCCCTCGAGCTCACTAGCTTCCATGACCTTCTCCACGGTAAATACTGATGAGAAATATTCATTTAAGACCTCTCCCATTTCCTGTGGCTCCACACATAGATTACCACACTGATCCTTAAGGGGACCTACTCTCTCCCTAGCTACCCTTTTACTCTTAATATACTTATAGAATCTTTTAGGATTCTCCTTTATCTTATCTGCCAGGGAAATCTCATGGCCCCTTTTCGCCCTCCTAATTTCCTTCTTAAGTGTACTCCTACATCCCTTTTACTCCTCGAGGGACTCGCTTGATCCCAGCTGCCTATACCTCACATATGACTCCTTCTTTGCCCTGACCAGACCCTCAATATCCCTAGTCAACCAAGGTTGCCTAAACTTGCCAGCCTTGCCCTTCCATCTAACAGGAACATGCCGGCCCTGAACTCTTCCTATCTCACTTTTAAAAGCCTCCCACTTGCCAGACGTCCCTTTACCTGTAAACAGCCTCTCCTATTCAACTTTTGAGAGTTCCTGTCTGATGCCATCAAAATTAGCCTTCCCCCAATTTAGGACTTCAACCTGAGGACCAGTCCTATCCATTTCCATAACTATCTTGAAGCTCATAGAGTTATGGTCACTGGTCCCAAAGTGCTCCCCCACTGACACATCAACCACCTGCCCAGCCTCATTTCCCAAGAGGAGGTCGAGTGTAGCCCCTTCTCTAGTAGGGCCATCTACATACTGCTTCAGAAAACTATCCTGGACACACTTAACAAATTCTTCCCCATCTGATCCCTAAGCACTAAGGCAGTCCCAGTCAATATTAGGAAAGTTAAAATCACCTACTATTACAACCCTATAGTTCCTGCACCTGTGATTTCCCTACATATATGCTGCTCCACTTCCCTCTGACTATTGGGGGGCCTATAGTATAATCCCATCAAAGCGATCACCCCTTTCTTATTTCTAAGTTCTACCCATATGGCCTCGCTGGACGTTCACCCCGGGATATCCTCTCTAGGTACTGCTGTGATGTCCTCCCTAATCAATAGTGCAACTCCCCCTCCTCTCTTACCTCCACCTCTGTCACGCCTGAAGCAACGGTACACTGGAAGATTGAGCTGCCAGTGCTGCCCATCCCTCAACCACGTTTCTGTAATAGCTATAATATCACAATCCCATGTACCGATCCATGCTCTGAGTTCGTCTGCCTTACTTGTAAGGCTTTTTGCATTAAAGTAAATGCAGTTTAGCGTACCAGACCTTCCACACTCCCTGTTCTGCCCCTGCCCGGCCTGTCTACTGGACTTGCTTGCTTTAACCTCCACATTTGCCTCAACTGTCTCATCGGAGAAACTACTACTTTGTGTCCCACCCCCCTGTAAGACTAGTTTAAACCCTCCCTAGTATTACTAGCAAACCTCCCTGCAAGGATATTGGTCCCCTTCCAGTTCAGATGCAACCCGTCCCTCTTGTACAGGTCACCTCTGCACCAGAAGAGATCCCAATGCTCCAAGTAGCTGAAGCCCTCCCGCCTACACCAGCTCTTCAGCTACGCATTCATTTGCCTAATCCTCCTATTCCTAACCTTACTAGCACGTGGCACAGGGAGTAATCCTGAGATTACAACCCTAGAGGTCCTGCTTTTTAACCTTCTGCCTAACTCCCTATAGTCACTTTGCAGGACCTCATCTCTCTTCCTGCCTATGTCGTTAGTACCAATATGGACCATGACCTCTGGCTGCCCACACTCCCCTTTCAGAATGTCCTGCAGCCACTCTGAGACATCCTTGACTCTAGCACCAGGGAGGCAACCTGGAGACTCGTTTCTGGCCACAGAAACGCCTATCTGCACCCCTTATGATAGAATCCCCTATCACTATAGCTCTTTCACCCCTTTTCCTCCCCTGCTGTGCAGCAGAGCCCTCCGTGGTGCTACAGACCTGGCTGTTGCTGCTTTCCCCTGGGAGGTCATCCCCCCCAACAGTATCCTGCACCTACTACTCCATCTGGTGGTCACCCATTCCCTTTTCTGCCTGTGCAGCCATTACCTGCCATGTGACCACCTCACTAAACGTGCTATCCACGACGTCCTCTGCATTACGGATGCTCCACAGTGAATCCACCCTCTGCTTCAGCTCCGTAATGCGAGTAGCCAGTAGCTGCAGATGGAAACATTTCCTGCACACATGGTCATCAGGGACACTGGAAGCGTCCCTGATTTCCCACATAGTGCAGGAGGAGCATACCACGGGGCTGCGCTCTCCTGTCATGACTTACCCTTAAATTAATTAGTTACTTGCTTAATTAAAAAATACTAATTACACTAGGGGCCTTGTTCTACCCACTACAATCTAAAGTCATTGATAAGCTACACTGAATTAAAAAAAAACACTTTAGTCATACCTGATCACCAGAGGGTTTTTTTCAACAACAAAAAAAACTTTCTCCCTTTTTAAAAAAAAAGATATTTAAATGCACTAACTTCAGTCGGTGGACGGCTCCAGTCCACCTCGGGTAAACACCCGGCCCTAGTATCAGTAATGGTGACCATTAAACTACCAGACTGTTGTAAACCCCAAATGTTTCTTATAGAAAGGAAATCTGCCATCCTTACTCGGTCTGGCCTACATGTGACTCCGACCCTACAACAATGTGCAGACTCTTAACTCCCCTTTGAAATGTCCTAGCAAGCCACTCAGTTGTTTTCAATAAGGCGGGTTACTAGCACCTTCCCAAGGGCAATAAATGCTGGTTTTACCAGCAATGCCCAAATCCTATGAATGAATAAAAAAAGATAAACACCATAGAACGTCCCACTAACTTGTTTCACATAGACAGCTTATTTTTTTTGTTCCGATACACTGGGGTAAAATTCAACTCTGGTGCAGTGCACAGCTGACAGAGTATATAACAGGCGACCAATCTGTTTAGATACCCATAAATTGCAATTTATCCCCACTAATTCAACATTTGGCAAGAAACATATATACTCCATATGCTGGTTCTCAGCAAGATTTTCTGGCATGAGCTCATTCAGTTATGAATTATTTAGACTTGCTGTACTGCTTTATGTTTTATTAAAACAAAATGGTCTTCATTTAATAGGCCAGACAATGTTATGTCACACCAATTGCAGAACTGAACATCACAGCAATTGAGAATTACACAGTGAAACAGAGCACTACTAAAAGACATTTCTTACACCTTCAGGTTAATCAGTTTTCCCTTTGGAGCTAGGCTTTGAGAACAAAACTGCACTATGTACCTTTATGCTAAAAAAAAATTCCATCTACTTTTACCTATATTCTGAATGTAAATAATTTGCTCTAAGTGAGTTTTCTTATTTTTAAAAAAAACAGTTTGCATGTTGCCTAAAAATCAACTAACATATCAACAATTGCAGTGTTTATTTTCAGTCCTGTAATGCATGTAAAGAATTCTGGTAATCCGTGAAACCGGGCCCTTTTTTGGTGCTCTATTGTTATTCAGCATGAAGACAGCCCTTGCTTGAAACCATTACTTTTGTACATAGGTTACATTATGTAAGATGCCAACTTGTATAACAATTCCAGGCTATAGTTTATTTCAGCATTTATCCCACTAAATAATTAAGATGTGCATTGTAACCAGTTTTGAAAGATGTGTTACTGTGCTTCTTTTCCCACATTTAAAATGTCTCAGATTTTAAATAGATCAGAGTGAAAGCATAAACTCAGCATTACAGCATTTTAAACTTTCTAGGAAAAGGTGATTATAGACCCTCAGTTACATTGTATTTACACTAACCAGGGCTCTGAAACTGTTACAACTTCAGGGCTTCGCCAGACAATTTTCCTGTACCATTCCTGTAATCAAACCCTTGTTCCTTATGAACTGAACTGCAACTGGTTAAACACACAATCGTAACACAGACAAGCCTTCACTACTGTTATTGCTAACTGGAGTTGATTCAAGTGTCCCTGCTTACTTTCATACAGCAATAATTACAGACACCTTCAGACTGTGAAACTAAGGTTATAAACCTGAAATCAGATTCATTAAAAGTAATATTAAACAGAAGCCAAAAGTCAATGCTGAAAGCTGATTTGCCCTGCTAGATATTTTCTGTTAAATTATCACTTATTAAAAAATCGGACACTGTTTATATCATTATATGGGTAAAATTCCCATCATGAGTTTTCAACTCAAATATCATTACTGGTTAAAAAAAAAATCTGTTTATACCTAACTTAGGTCACAAATTAATTGTTATGACTGCTTGCAGTACTTTACGCAGGTGCAGTTTCCAGTTCAATTAACATCGTAAGGAGCCATCTACACGGGAAAAACAAGAACCTCACCAAGTTTGATGACATATCCTTAAAAAAAGTAACAGTAAGTTTGAGTTCAAGCACAGGATATTTACAGACTAATATTCCTGTATTCTGAAAGGGAGCCAGAGGACGATGAAAGAAAATCATCTATCAGGTATGATGAAAATCTCTGAACAGTCAACTCTTTGAGTTGATAGTTCAGGTTTCACAGATATGAGGGTGACACACACAGCCACATCACAGCATACTCATATTCAAATGGAACCGAAAATATGATGAGCAACTGTGCCTGTTAAAAAAATTATTTGAGACAGGCAAGCAAAGAACTCAATTAGCAATTAACACCCACCTCCTACATACATTAAAGAGAGGAAATTTTAAAATATAATTCACATGGTACAGAGAATCACAGTAATGGAACTGAACGATTCTTCTGGAGAAGGAAAAGATGAGAACAAAATTCCAGGAATTCTCAAAAGTTCTACAGTGAGCCACATTAAACACTTATGCATGAAGAGAGTACAAGGTCATCAATCAGCATCTTGAATGTTGCAGTACCCTCAAAATAAGTGGGAGCAATGTTCACAAAATGCCCCACTGTGAACAATGTTGATAAATGAAGGTTGGTAAATTCTTTCAAAAGCAGTCATAATGTCAGAAGTACATAGGTGCAGTCAGCATAAACTAAAAAAACTGGATTTCTAAAAATGTTCAGCTAACCTTTGACAAATTGCAGCAACATTTTTTATTTATATAACACCTTTAAAGTAATAAAACATCCCGTGGCAAATAAAATATGACACCGAGCTACACAAGGAGACATTAGGTCAGATGACCAAAAGCTTGGTCAAAGAGGTAGGTTTTAAGGAGTGTCTTAAAGGTGGAAAGCGAGGTAGAGTGGCAGAGAGGAACAGGGAGGGCATTCCAGAACTTGGGGCCTAGGCAACTGAAGTTGTGGCCACCTATGGTGGAGCAATTAAAAATGGGGGCACTCAAGAGGCCAGAATTAGAGAAGCAGATAGCTTGGAGGGTTGTGGGACTGGAGGAGATTAAAGAGATAAGGAGGGAGGAGGCCACAAGCTATTAGCAGCAAGTTACTTCCTTTTTTGTTTACAAATATAAATAAATTTCACTTTCAAATTTTTGTTTTCATCTAGTGCAGTCAGGTATATTTCCCACTATTAAATCATGATGGAGGAAAAACAAATCACACATTATCTGTAAACTTAAGAGCACACCATGATGTTCACAATTACAGCATTTAAATCTGACATCTGTGTTGTAATAACAACATGGTGATGTCAACATAGAGGATATATCAGTTAACATTATGGAATATTACCCATTAGAGTAAATGAATGTCAGCTTGGAGTATTATTGATGAACAGAACAGCAAGAGCCAAGGTAGGTTGGACCCTTCTTTGGTGGATTGTGCTACGAATACAGAAACAGCAAGCAATTTAAATCCTCAATTTAAGTGCAAACTTGTTGGACGAACAGACACATCTCAATGACCAGTCAAAGCCAACGATCTGATTTTATACAACCAAATCAATACCGTCAAATGCTTAGCCCACAAAGGAAATCTAACAAGTTAATAGGCTGCTGAAAATCACCTAGGCACAATAAAAATTATAAGTGAGAGATGAAGAACTGTGAAAAACAGTGCTTTTTCATTGAAAAATAGGAAACCTCAAGATCACAGCAGGAAAAAAAATTGATGTTGTGCAACAAATCTCATCAATGATAGGCAGACAACAATCAAGACTTGCATTCAAATCCAAAAAGACCAGTATAAAACTGTACCATGAAATTTCCCAATGTTAACCAAGGAACTCTAATCTACATTCTGAAATGTGGCAATTACTATGAAATGTTAATGGCATGGTACCCAAGAATGAACAGGTTGGTTTAGGACAGTCACGACATACATACAGCGTTAGAAATGAAAAATAAGTTACCAGAATGCATCATAGCACAAAACAATATTCCATAAGGTATTATTCCACAGGCTTCATCATCTGACCTTGTGATTTATGACAGCACCATCAAGAATTGGACTCTTCAGCCACTCATGATAATGCAACATGGCAAAGTAACTGAACTGCTTTGTGATCACACCATTGTCTTTTGAGATGGACAGCTGCCAAAAAACAACTATGAATCTCATTTATAAGGCACATAAAAGAACTCCCAAAAAGATATACATTTATTTCAGCAGGGCAGACATCTATAGAAATAACTTTTGGCATTTTGAAGCAGGCTTGAAAGAAAGAAAGTAAGAACTTGCATCTATATGATGTCTTTCTCATTCTCGGGCCACCCTAAAGCACTGCACTGCGTTAATAAATGGCTTTTTGAAGTGAAGTGTAGTCAGTTATTATATAAGTAAAGGCACCAGCTAATTTGCACATAGCAAGGACTCGTACGGCTGGATTTTCCAGCCCCCCGGTGTTCAGAGATCCAAGGTGGAACACTGGTGGGGAGGGGGGAGGAGTGACGTTTTCAGGGTGTGGGGGGACGGGGGGAACGGCAAAAACTAACGCAATTATTTGAGGGGAAGATGGGAAGGGGTTGAAGGTTAAAGTAAAGAAAGTTCGGGAGGGAAAGGTCATGATCGAGAGTTTACTTTTTTTGGGGGGCGAGGGGGAAAAAAAAAAAAAGAGTACAAAAAATAAAATGATTAGTCAATGGGGTGGGGGGTGGGGGTGGGAGAAGGGAATTGGCACTGTGAATAAAAGTTTAATTTAATTTTTGAAAAAACTGTGACTTTAAAGATGGAAATGAAACGGAAGGGCCTGAAGCCCTTTGAAAATGGCACCGGACGCCTTTGCCGGGAACAGAGCGCCCGCCTCCTCTACATCATCGGGGGCGAGCGCTCCCCCCCTCCATGTAAGTGAGCCGCCGCACCAAATATTGCGGCAGCTCTGCAGCACACATCTTGTGCATGTGCCGCGCTATTTTAAAAATTCAGCCCATAATAAAGCAATGAGCTGAATAACTGACCAAATTTTTTGGCTTGACCATGCTGGTTGAGGGATAAATGTTGAACCAAGGCGCTGGGAGAAATTTCCATTCTTCATAAGAAATTCACATAAAATAATTCACGTCCACCTGTAGCTGTGAGCACATATACAATATGAGTTCACATCACTGAAGAGATTTCCAAAATTCCCTAGACTCGGGGAAGGTTCCTTTAGGTTGGAGAATAACGAACGTAACTCCCTTATTCAAAAAGGGAGGGAGATAGACAGCAGGAAACTACAGGCCAGTTAGCTTAACATCTGTCTTGGGGAAAATGTTAGAAGCTATTATTAAAGACATTACAGCAGGGCACTTAGAAACATTGAAGGTAATCAGGCAGAGTCAACCTGGTTTTATGAAAGGGAAATCATGTTTAACCAATTTATTGGAGTTCTTTGAAGGAGTTACATGTGCTGTGGATAAGGGGAACTGGTGGATGTACTGTACTTAGATTTTACAGAAGGCATTTGATAAGGTGCCACATCAAAGGTTACTGCAGAAAATAAAAGCTCATGGTGTAGAGGGTAACATATTGGCATGGATAGAAGATTGGTTAGCTAACAGGAAACAGAGAGTAGGCATAAATGGGTCATTTTCTGTTTGGCAAGATGTAACGAGTGGTGTGCCACAGGGATCAGTGCTGGGGCCTCAACTTTTTACAATTTATATAAATGACTTAGATGAAGGGACTGAAGGTATGGTTGCTAAATTTGCTAAACTTGTGAAGAGGACATAAGGAGGCTACAAAGGGATATAGATAGGTCAAGTGAGTGGGCAAAGACCTGGCAAATGGAATATGATGTGGGAAAGTGTGAAATTGTCCACTTTGGCAGGAAGAATAAAAAAGCATATTACCTAAATGGTGAGAGACTGCAGAGGGATTTGGGTGTCCTAGTGCATGAATCGCAAAAGGTTAGTATGCAGGTACAGCACATAATTAGGAAAGCTAATAGAATGTTATTGTTTATTGCGAGGGGAATTAAATATAAAAGTAGAGAGGTTATGCTTCAGCTATACAGGGCATTGGTGAGACCACATCTGGAGTACTGTGTACAGCGTTGGTCTCCTTATTTAAGGAAGGACGTAAATGCGTTGGAGGTGGTGCAGAGAAGGTTTACTAGACTAATACCTGGAATGGGCAGGATGTCTTATGAGGAAAGATTGGACAGGCTAGGCTTGTATCGCTGGAATTTAGAAGAGTAAGAGGCGACTTGATTGAAACATATAAGATCCTGAGGGGTTTTGACAGGGTGGATGTGGAAAGGATGTTTCCCCTTGTGGGAGAATCTCAAATTAGGGGTCACTGTTTAAAAATAAGGGGTCGTCCATTTAAGACAGAGATGAGGAGAAATTTTCACTCAGAGGGTCATGAGTCTTTGGAATTCTCTTCCTCAAAAGGCAGTGGAAGCAGAGTCTTTAAATATTTTTAAGGGAGAGGTAGATAGATTCTTGATAAACAAGGGGGTGGAAGGCTATCAGGAGTAGGTGGAAATGTGGAGTATTCAATTCAGCCATGAACTTATTGAATGGTGGTGCAGGCTCGAGGGGTCGAGTGGCCTACTCCTGCTCCTAATTCGTATGCTCCTATGTTCATATTGTTTAAATACAAAGCAAGTTCACAAAATAATGGGCAAGTCAAGAAATTGCCTTGCTAACTGTGGTCTAATCTTCAAAATCCCATTCGTCTCAAAGGGCTCGTCACCTTTCAGTCCGTGCTCCTCTCTCAAAACACCTTGTTTGAATGCCTTCAATTAGCTTCCCTCGTTCTCGAAATAACTCCACAAAAAAATCAAAAATGGTACATATCCTCAGATGATTCAGATAGTCGTGCATTCAGCTGTCCACCTGGAACACTCCATTCCTCTGCCTTTGAGAATTCCAGTCCCTTTGCTTCACAATTAGTGGCAGCGCTTTCAGCTGCCTGGATCCTATTCTTTAATTCCCTCGCTAAACTTCTCTGCCTCTCCCTCCTTTTAAGAAGCCATCTCAAAATACTCATCTATCAAGTTTTCAGTTACCATTCCTAAACGTTCTCTGCATGGCTCAGCAATCCATTTCTTTTGTACCAACATTAAGGGAGGAGTATTTCTAGAAGAACTAAGATCGGTTGAATGTCCTTTATCACCTGCCATCATCTTGTGAAGAGCCTTGGGACTTTTTTTTAACATTAAAGGCAGCACATAAATGCAATGGTGCTAAGATTCCACTTCAGTAACTGTGCTTCTCCCCAGGGAAAATATCCAAGAACAAACTGAACTACCTCTGGGAACAGGTTTTCTGTTAGCACTTCATTTCTTTATAAAAAGTGTGCATATCTTAGGGTTTGGGGATGAGAAATGCAAAATTTGATATGTAACAAAGACTTATGAAATAAACAGAATGCCTACGTTTAGAGTTATAAAACAGCGAATGAAGCTAAGCCAGAAGAATTTTTTTTTTAAAAAGTCCGGTAGGATCCAGAGAACTTTGCTGCAAGACTGCAGAGAGAATGAAGAAAATTAAAAGGGGTTCAAAGCAATAATACAGCACTATTAATCATAAATCTTTCTTGATATCACTCAAGTTAACAGCAGGAGATGTCAAGAAGGATATAGGTACTTCTACATTGAAAGAAACTGTCGGGCAAATCACATTAGACTGATCCTGTGCGTTTACAAATAGCAAGCTCAAAAGCAATACTGACAACGGCCTACAAGCCACCATAAGTCAGCTGGCAGAGAAAAATATGAAATTAAATTGAAATGACAGTCTTCTAAATTAGAAAATACAGAAGAGAACAGAATAATGCATGATATAAATTCCGGTTCAAAAATCTTACTGATCCAGGATTGGCATTTATTGATCCAGACTAGTATAAAATATTCCTTTAAACCCAACTAGTCTTATTATTGTAGTCAATTAGCCAATTATTGTAACCATCTTACACTGTAATAACCTTATACACAGATGATAGATTATAATATATTGCTAAAGTACCTAATTTCAGACACTGGATGGTGCTGTACAAAAATCCAAGACCATCATGCTAAGACTCAGCAAAGCACCACCCAGTGGATGGAATAACCTACAATAACTTTTTGGTATTGAGGTTTCAGAACACCACCATTGTAAGACTTCTGTGTCACAACTACAGAATGGAACTTATTGCTAGAGCTTAAGTCCTTTGGTCCGAAGTGGAGATATTCCTTCGAAACCTACATAAAGAAAATTTAAGAGGAAAAGCGAAGGAATGTGGAAGTGAAAAGCAAAAAAAAAGGTTAGAAAAGATTAGAGAAAATAAAAGCAGCCATTTAATTCGGACAAGGTTTCAGCACCAAAAAGCACTGCTGATGCCTTGCAGTACAGTTTATGGAACATTTTAAAATTAGCTGCAGCATATGCAGAGAAAGAAAAGACTGCTAAAGTAGGTAAAAAAAAGTCAATTCAAAAATTAATGAATCAAAATTGCATTAAACTAGTTAGAGATATGTTCAGGTAAAATAGTTTAGATGGAGGCTTGCAAAGACCAAACTGGTTGGAAAATGAGAGTGGTTTAATATTTTCATTTGCTGATGAACATAGAATAATGAGTTAGAGACTATTTTTGAAGAAAAGCAGGGCCGTTCTCCCTGGTGTCCTGGCTAATATTTACCCCTTGACCAATATTACTAGAACAAATTATCCAGTCGTTACCACAGTGCTGCTCATTGGATCTTGCTGTGTGAAAATCTGCTGCTGCGTTTCCTACATTACAACAGTAACTACACTTTAAAAGTACTGAGGCGTCCTGAGGAAATGAAAGGCGCTATAAATAATGCAAGCCTTTTTTTTTCTTGCCGATTACACACATTATTGACAGTAGCAAAATAACAGACTTTATAAATATACCATGCAAGAATAAAATTGAAGAAGTAGATGGATTAAAATGAATCAATGATAAAGCAGTGCATATTTTAAACTGAAATCAAAATTAGCAAAAACAAAATGTGCATCAACTAATTCTATCTACCAAAAATGATTTTTCACTAGGTATGACTAAAATGAATACCACTGTCACAAGATCTAGAAAAACACATCATTGAGATAACCCCAACATTTCGGTCTTAAACATGTCAATTTAAAAATAAGTATAATTTTTTTTGCCCTCATTGGGTGTATCTCAAATCAAAGAGTGCCTGATTCAAGACTTACTCATTGTCACCTCACACACATTAATTGATTAATGAGACAGGTGAGGTTCACACCACCCTTCGGCACCAAATATTATCCATCAATCTTGCACTCTGCTACTTTAAAGCACTAGAACCTATAGCTTGGTCAAGATAGAGTGAAATTTGCTCACTATGAACTACAAATCAGGAGATTATCTGAGATTAAAATTCTACCCAAGGTTTTCTTGCTTGAGCACTACGGTTACGCACAATGATAAATAACAAAAGTATTGCAGCTGAATGAAAGTGCTTTTTTTTTTCGGAATGGTTGACTACAAATCAATCAACGCCCTGTATCATCACTACCTGCAATCAAACATATTGTAAATTATGCAAATGTGGAAATTTGATTTCAGTAGTGATCTTTCATCTTTAAATTGCACAAAGGTATTTAGTTAGAAATGTACATTTACGAATCAGCCAAAGTTGGCTGGCTATATGAGAAATGGGGAGATTTCCCAAGTGCTGCATGAATAGTTCCGTAGTGTTGCATTATCACACCCTTTCCTGTGAGAATCCCAATGAATTCGTTTTGGAACTGTAAATGAAATCTTTAAGCCTACTGTATAAAGGTTATGACCAGGGTGGGGTCATTCCACCATCATTCATATCAGTTGTACAATAGGAACCGTCCATTGAAGAACACTGAGGAGACCAGACAAATGACAGTAGCTGTTTTCCAGCCTTCACAAATGGAGTGTTTCAGGGTGATGAAAGAGAGCATCTAACCATCTCCCCATGACATTCAATGGCATTACCGTCACTGAATCCCTCACTATCAACATTCTGGGGGTTACCATCGACCAGAAGCTGAAATGGACCAGCCACATAAATACTGTGGCTACAAGAGCAGGTCAGAGTCTGGAAATTCTGTGTTGAGTAACCCACTTCCTGACTCCCCAAAGCCTGTCCACCATCTACAAGGCAGAAGTCAGGAGTGTGATGGAATACTCTCCACTTGCCTGGATGAGTGCAGCTCCAACAACACTCAAGAAGCTCGACGCCATCCAGAACAAAGCAGCCCATTTGATCTCACTCCATCCACCACCTGAAACATCACTCTCTCCACTACTGACACGCAGTGGCAGCAGCGTGTACCATATACAAGATGCAGTGCAGCTTCCCACCACCCCTCCTTGACAGCACCTTCCAAACCCGCGACCTCTGCCACCTAGGTCAAGGGCAGCTGATGCATGGGAACATCATCACTTGCAAGTTCCCCACCAAGCCATACACCATCCTGACTTGGAACTATATCGCTGTTCCTTCGATGGCGCTGGATCAAAATCCTGGAACTCCCTCCCTAACACCACTGTGGGTGTACCCGCACCAAATGGACTGTAGCTGTTCAAGAAGGTAGCTCACCACCATCTTCTCAAGGGCAATTAGGGATGGGGAACAAATGCTGGCTTTGTCAGTGACACCCATATCCATTGAAATTAATAACTTTTTAAAAATTGAAACATTAAAAAAATACATTTGGTAGTTAATGCCAGTTATAGTTCACCTGGAAGTGGGAAGACGATAGCGCAAGAATAATTAGTCACCAACTTTTGTTTTAATATTAGACTTTGTAGCGGTTTGATACAACTGAGTGGCTTGCTGGGCCATTTCAGAGTGCAGTTAAGAGTCAACCACATTGTTGTGGGTCTGGAGTCACATGTAGGCCAGACCAGGTAAGGACGGCAAATTTCCTTTCCTAAAGGAGATTACAACAATCGACACCATCTGCTGTGGTGGGATTCAAACCTATGTACCCAGAGCATTAGTCTGGGGCTCTGGGTTACTAGTTTAGTGACATTATCACTATGCCACCGCCTCCCCATAGAAAGATAAGTCATGACTTTATAGGCCTGGCTGAGTATCATGATCACACCACCTCTCCTATTCAGGTAAAGTAGTACATTAAATTGTAACTGAATTTTGCATTAAAGTGTCATTTAGAAGTTCCCACGAATGTCATGCGTGATCAGCGGTAATTATGATGCAGCATCACACAGAACCTTTTTAAAAAAAAGTTGTGATACACTATTACACATCAACCACTTGTACTGAGTAATTTCACAGGATTTGAATAGAATAAACACACATTAAATTATTACATATTACACAATACCCATTGGTCCAAACACAGCACTGTCACAGTCCAACACAGGAAAGACTGCTTGTGATTGCTTATTTAACCACTCCTGTCCGTCTCAATTATCATCTTTGTTGGGAACATGGAGAAAAGAAAACTTTTGAAGTTAAGTACTAAGCAAGCAAGTGTTTTTTAGTTGCCAATGCAAATGTTACAGTTCAACTCTAAATCAATATTTCCATAATGCAGAAATCAATTTGAAGGATAAACCTTCAAAATCCAATCATAATAAATTTCCAAACAAAGTTCCATTTATTGTACATGATTTAGCCACTTTTGTGTGTTATATTGGAACTAAATTAACTGTGCACAGAACAACCTGTATTTAACACACCCACACTTAAAACTTTTCACACCCAGTTTAGGTTATGTGTAAATTGAACTAACTAGTCATACATCACACAGCAAAGCTGATGATTGCATTCACTGCATTTTTCTTTCCTGACTATATTTCAATTGGGCCAAAGTTTACGCTCTGGCTCCCAACAGGCACAGTGCGTATGATGTGTGCTGCGCCTCTCATTACATAGGATCTCAATGATTTTCCTGCCCCCCTGGCTGTGCCTTGGGCATGAACCGTGGACAGGATAAAAATTTCTGTGTTACTGGTCACTGACACTAGTACCATTAGCTCATCCATGGAGATGGAAGAGGAGAGGAAAGGAAGAAAATGGATTTTTACATTTGCCTCCTTCATCCTCAGTTTACCTCTGGTCGTGGTGTCCCCAGTTCAGACCTCTGTTCCAGAGTCAGTGTCCGTATGCAGTATGCCCAATGGTCATGCTGTGAGCAAACAATGGGAAGCTGGGAACATCACTTCCCACCTCTAGAATTCTAACATTGATGAGGCCCATTTTCACCATCAGGGATAGTTGATGGAAATCCTAGTGAGAAGAAAAGGGGTTAAGAGACCTGATTCCATTTCTGCCATTTTGCCTCTTCACTCCAATCAGGGATTGCCTTGATAATTCTACAAATTTTTTCCTTTCTAAATTATTCCCTGAAAGCATATTAACCTCTCATTTCACCCAATTATATTTCCTGATTCTAAGTTCAATTTGTCAAATTGGACTAATGGGGTACTGGCTTCATGACTTTATCAATGTTTAGGTGCGAAGATTATGTTTGTAACATCTCTAAAGCAACTTTGCCATTTACAGAATGTAATCTCAAATTTATGAAAATTATTTTTTATTTTAAAGAGAAAATCTAAGGTTCCACCTGAATTCTTCTGTTGTTCATACATATGCTGATGACACCCAGCCCAATCTCACCACCACCTCTCTCGACTCCATGGTCTCTAAACTGTCAGACTTCCTGACAGATATCCAGTGCTGGATGAGCAAAAATTTCCTCCAATTAAATATTGAGAAGACCAAACCCATTGTCTTCAGTCCCCACACAAATTCTATTCCCTACCCCTCTCCCCAGCAACTGTCTGGGGTTGAGCCAGACTGTTTGTAATCCTGGCGTCATATCTGACCCAGAGATGAACTTCTGACCATACATCCTTGCAATAACGGAGGCCACCTAATTTCACTTCCCTAATATCACCCAATTCTGTTCCTGCCTCAGCTCATCTGCTGCTGAAACACTCAAGCCTTTGCCACCTCCAGACTAAGCTATTCCAAAGCACTAAAATAAAATACTGCAGATGCTGGAAATCTGAAATAAAAACAAAGTGCTGGAAATACTCAGCAAGTCAGGCAGCATCTGCGGAGACAGAAGCAGAGTTAACGTTTCAGGTCTGTGACCTTTCATCACTATTCCAATGGACTCCTGGTTGGTCTCCGAAGTTCTACTCTCTGTAAACCTGAGGTCATCCAAAACTCTGCTGTCCGTATCCTAACTCGCACCAAATCCCATTCACTCATTACCCCTATGCTTGCTGACCTACATTGACTCCTGGTTAAGGAATGCCTCAATTTTAAAATTCCTGCTTGCAACTTGCTCCATGGTCCCTCCTCATCTTTGTAATCTCCTCCAGCCCTACGACCCTCTGGGATATCTGCGTTCCTCCAATTCTGGTCTCTTCAGCATCCCCAACTTTAATTGTTCTACCACTGCTGCGGGACTTTAGCTGCCAAGGCCTTAACCTCTGAAATTCCCTCCCTAAACCTCGCCACCTCCTTTCCTCTTTTCTCCTTTAAAACCTACCTCTTCAACCAAGCTTTTGGTCATCTGCCCCAATATCTCCTTATGCGGCTCGATATCAAATTTTGCTTTATAACACTCCTGTGAAGTGTCTTTGGACATTTTACTACATTAAAGGTGCTACATAACTGCAAGTTTTTGTTGTTGTTCTTCAAGTAGGTAAACTTTCTAAATAATACATTTTCAAAGGATTGACTTTATCATTTCTACCATATATCCAGATCATTTCATGACTCGATAGAAATTGTTATAATCCAGCACCAAAAGGTTATTTGGCCTCAATTAAATACTAATCACCCAATATAATACATCATGCTATGAAACCATATTGTACATGCGGTATAACTGACTTTCTAATTTATGTGATTCTTAAACTTTATTATGGCTGAGAAAGGGCTGTTTTGCAATAGATATGCATTGACCTTGGCTATGCAGTTTAATCTTTTATATTCTGAATGGTTTCACTTTTCAAAACATACAATGTTCAAGAAAAAAATACTGCACCCACAGAAACATTTGCATTGCAATATTGATTAAATTCCCTTTGTTATGTTAGTCATGCAAAAATAATGCTTACTTTTCGGTACAAAAGTACAGCGGTGGCTTGGAAAGAATCAAGCCCCACAAATTTTCTGCTGATATTAGGTGTTACTCTAGCTAATTCTTTAAAGCTAGTTCTTTATTGTAAAATGAAGTTTACCTCACCTCAAACTTACCTGTATGAAGTAGGGAAATGTGGTTGGTCCAAGCACAGAACCTTCAAGTGCACTATTGCTATTCACCTTCATTCTACAAGTATCCTAATCCAAAGAAATCCTGATCCAAACATAACATATCCATGCCAGCGAGTTATATATTTGTCAGAATTCAGGATTTGTAGTGGTAACTTGTTTCACCCACCTTGCAAGTTCCAATGAAGAATCATACAGAATTGTACAAGGTAGGTATTTCTAATGGTGGTGGTAGTTTTTGACGGTATGGGGAAGCAAAGAGTGAGGAGGAAACCTTCACAGTTTATGTATAAGGACAGCAAATCATATGTAGATGGTTCTTTGTCATATACTAGCATTTGAAAGAGAGACTTGCATTTCTATAGTGCCTTTCAGAAGTTGCAAGGGGATTGGAGTACAGGAATGAAGAAGTCTTGCTACAATTGTGCAGGGTTTTGGTGAGACCACATCTGGAGTACCGTGTGCAGTTTTGGTCTCCACATTTAAGAAAGGATATACTAGCACTGGAGGCATACAGCGAAGGTTCACTAAATTGGTCAATGGGATAAGGGGTTGTCCTGTGGTAACAGGCTGAATAAATCTGGACTGTATTCTCTGAAGTTTAGTAAAACATGAGGGGTGATCTCATTGAAACATATAAGCTTCCAAAGGGGCTGGATAGGGTAGACACTGATTGTTTCCGCTGGTCAAGGAATCTATAACACGAGGGCACAGTTTCAGGATAAGGGGCCGATCATTTAGGACTGAGATGAGGAGAAATTACTTCACTCGAAGGGTTTTGAATCTTTGGAATTCTCTACACCAGAGGGTTGTGGATGCTCCATTGTTGAATACATTTAAGGCTGGGATAGACAGATTTTTGGTCTTTGGGAATCAAGGGATATGGTGAGCAGGCAGGAAAGTGGAGTTGAAGCCTAAGATCAGCCATGATCATATTGAGTGGCAGAGAAAGCTCGATGGGCCATAGGGTCTACTCCTGCTTCTATTTCTTGTGTTCTTAGGACCTCTGTTGTGTTTCTTTTCTTTCTCGTCATCACAAACTCCCTTTGAGCCTGTATTTCAATATATATTACATTTAAATGTATTTTAATTCACTTCAAATATTCTAGCACATGAGCCTTTCTCTAAAGGCCTGCTCGGGTCTACAAAAAAAAAAACGACCTGAGCCCGACAGAACCACATCAGACCAGGCCCGAGTCCTTCCATTTTTTTCCCGTGCCCGACCCAACCATCAGTTAACTTACCTTCCGTTTTTCACCTTGTTGCTGATCTGCACAAGCTTAAAATAACTGGAAAAAAATCACCTTTCCAGTCCAAAATTTAAATTAACAGTGGAGCCACTTACCTGTGATTGAGCGTGTCTGACCTGGCCCGACCCGAGCCCGAATGCCGGACCCGGAAGTGCAACCCGACCCGACCCTGACACCTTTCTCTACAAAACCATTTTTTGCCCATTTACCATTGTTTGGGTACGACTAGTTTCATAAACAGCAAACTCACCTCAAACCAACCTTTTACTTACTAGTACGTAGAATTTACTATTAATGCATTTTAAGTGAAAATGCTTTCACTATGTCCTCTTGAGCATATTAGAACTCCTGTCATATTAACATCTGATTGCTATTACACAAGAAGTGAAATCATAAAATGCAACAACACGCTCCACAATGCAACAGTAGAGAAAGGGTCCTAAAGTAATTACCACTGCCATTTTAACCCTCAGGGATTCACAAAGTGCAGTGTTAACTAAAGTGGCGGTGCATTACTGCATCCTTATGTTCTTTCATCAACACCTGCACCAAGTAGGAAAATATTTTTGTCTGTTCTTTAAAATCATTACATTCACTTCCTATCCTCAAACAACCCAACTGTATTGTTCTCTCAGGAAGCCATTTGGTTTCATTTAAAAATACCACTGCTAAAACTAACACTAAGAGCAGTATTTTCCTGCCCATTGGAGACAGTTTTGGGAGCAAGCGTGGTAAGAAACTCCCAGAAATTGATGTTGGGTCAGGTCCTGACGTGAATCTGCCTCTTCCAGCTTTCCCCGGGGCAGCATTGAAGGTGAATGGGAAATGCCGTTGCCTCAGTCGGGTAACTAATTAAGTAAGAAGCCAATTAGGAGCTGCATTAGCCCTGAATCCTAGATTTCCCAGCCTTGGAACTTGTGAGTAACTCGCCAGGGCCATTAAGGCACAGCGGGAAGAACTTCTTCAGTGAAACTAACACGCAGTGAAGGCTTTGATCAGTTACACTCAAGAGCTCCAGCCATGGCCATCGAGAGCCTGCTGTTCAAAGCACTTCTTCTCTGAAAGAGTGCTTTCATTGCTTGGCAGGTGATTGGAAACTTCTTGGAGGACAGTTCACGCACTTTCAGCTGCACTTCATTGCTGCCAGTCTTCAGCTAATGCAGCTCTATCTTCCACCTCTGCTGAGGGTCAAGAGCAGAGGTCAAACCACCACCAACCACTCCAGCATCAACAGGAGCAACACCATCAGTTGCACCGGCTGCCTCCTCCTCAATGACTGAAGGCACTGGATACTGCAAAGGCTATGGGCCCTGACAATATTCAAGCAATAGTACTGAAGACCTGTGCTCCAGAACCTGCTGCATCCCTAGCCAAGCTGTTCCAGTACAGCTACAACACTGGCATCAATCTGGCGATGTGGAAAAGGACAAATCCAACCTGACCAATTACCACCCCATCAGTTTACTCTCAATCATCAGTAAAGTGAAGGAAGGTGTCATCGACAGTACTATCAAGCAGCATTTGCTTAGCAATAACCTGCTCAGTGACGCTGAGTTTGGGTTCTGCCAAGGCCACTCATTACATCATCACTCATCCTGACCTCATTACAGCCTTGGTTCAAACATGGACATATGAATTAGGAGCAGGAGTAGGCCACTCTGCCCCTCAAGCCTGCTCCGCCATTCAATAAGTTCATGGCTGAACTGATTACTCCACATTTCCACCTACCCCTAATAACCTTTCACCCCCTTATCAAGAATCTATCTATCTCTGCCTTAAAAGTATTCAAAGACTCTGCTTCCACTGCCTTTTTAGGAAGAGAATTCCAAAGACTCACATAGATGCAAGAGAGAATAGGCTGAGGGTAAGTGAGAGTGTTGGCTGCTCAGATGGAGATGTGAGATGCCTGCAGAGAGAGGAGCTGCAAGGTGTGTTGGCCTGAAGCATGCTGGGTAAATCAGAGTGTGGAGGTTGGCCTGAAAGCATTACGCCACTCACCTTTCATACCCTCCTGAGGTCCTGGTTCCTCTTGGTGCACTGTCTCCAGGTTGGGGGGAGCACATTCCTGCTGCTGACCTCCTCACCACTTCCATTCACATCTGCATAGTTGAAGAGGTTACCCTCTTCATCCCATCCTTGGTACAGCACCCCGAACTGCAGCCCCTCAGATTCCGCAGCAGGACCTCCAGGTAAGAGTGAGACACCTGGGGAGGCAGCCTTCCCAAGTCTCCTCTCCATCCCTGTGGTTGCTGCAGCCCGAAAAACCTAAGTGCTGATGAACTTTCTGACATAACCCATGATCCCTTTAATTGGAAATCCATCCTTTGGCAGAATGGATGCATCATCTTGCCCTCCTTAACTGCGCGGGGAGCCCAGAGGTGGGATGACAATTGGTTTGTCTGGCGAAGGGCAACTGCCGGGCATGCTGTGCAAAGAGTTGGGTTCCCAGTCAGGAAATGGTCCCACCACGGCAGCAGGGACTAACGTGGTAAGATTCTGCCCTATATAATCAGAACACCATACTCATTCGCAATTCTTGTCAGATTTGACAATGACAACACTTTGACTATAAGAGTTCACAGAAAACTCATAAAATGCCATCACAGTGAAAGTGATTTTCTGTCGGCAATCCAGAATCCTTCAGTATAATTTAATGAAAATTTTTTCACTCAAATAGTAGAATTAGCTGAATTATTTCCACTGCTGATTTCTAAATATTGATGATTGTACTTTGCCCTGCAATTTGTTTTTCAATTAAGAGCTTGTAATTTACTCAAAAAAAGTCACTTTTGTCCCTCCTGGTGTCCTGAAGGTAATAAGTCATGCTGTCATACAGTACTAGAGGTAACAGCTGCCCCCTAGCACTATTTATCATGTGAGAGTTGGACAGTGAACTTCAGTGGATTGGTTTGGCTGCGTGAGCCATTACAGCAGGCATTGATCCTGCCCTCATCAGCTTTCACAAATACTCCAGGCTGGGCAGTTAATCAAATTTGTGTCATGCAACACAATTCTTACATGTAATCACCAGCAAAACTTTTACTAAAATGACTTAACATTGACAGAGGATTTTTAAAAAACTTAAACATTTTCTTTTTAAACATTTTACATATTTCTCGAGTTGTTGTGCACTTGGATTTATATTTGATTTTGAGTCACAGTTTGTCTGATAATGCTCCTGATGAGCACCTGGGGATATTTTAACTATGTTAAAGGCACTAGATAAATGTTGTTGTTGTCGTCCGAATGTGGGTAATGGTTACAAAGGTAAATTTATTAGCTATCGCCAACCTCCCTCAAAAGATGATGTTTGGCTTATTTATGTTGTACAACTATCATATACAACATGTAACATTCATGTCACACAAGTGCCAAGCAATAACTATCTCCAACAAGAAAGTCTAACCACTGCCCCTTGACATTCCATTGCATTGAGAGTCAACTCCATCACCATCCTGGAGATCACCACTGACCAGAATCTTAACTGGACCAACCACATAAATACTATGGCTACAAGAGCAGGTCAGTAGCTAGGTATTCTGCAGCCACTGACTCACCGCCTGATTCCCTGAAGTCTCTCCAACATCTAAAAAACACATGTAAAGAGTAACTCTAAAGTTGTCTGGATAAGTGCATCTCAAACACCACAATCCAGGACAAAGCAAGCCTCTTGTTTGGCACCCCATCCAATACCTTAAACATTCACTCCCTCTTCCACTGGCACAACGTGGCTGCAGTGTGTGCTACAAGATGCACAGCACCAACTTCCCAAGGCTTCTTCGACAACATTTTCCAAACCCACAATCTCTACTGCCTAGAATAACAAGGCCAGCAGTGCATGAGAACACTGCAAGTTCCCCTTCAAATCACAGACCACCCTGACTTAGAAATAAAGCACCATTCCTTTATCGTTGCTGGGTCAAAATCCTGGAACTCCCTCCCTAACAGCACTGTGGATGTACCTACAGCACATGGACTGCAGAAGTTCAAGAAGGCAGCTCACCACTACCTACAATGAGGGATCGACAATTAATGCTGGCTTTGCCAGTGACACATTCCATGAATGAATTAAAAAAAACTTCTTGAGCATTGAGAGTTACTGGGGAGAGGTGCCAGGCTTCCTCCTAGAAAATATATTCATGAACCAGCTGGATTTTTACAAAAACCTGCATTTATACATCATCTTTAATGTCCCAAGGCACTTCACAAGGGCATTATCAAACATAATTTGATGTCGAGTCACAAAAGGAGACATTAAAAGAGGCTTATTCAAATAAGCTTATTCAAAGAGATTAGTTTAGAGGAGCATTCTAAAGAAGAGGGAGATAGACAAGTGGAAAGCTCCAGGGTGAGAGTTCCAGAGCTTAGAGCCTGAATGACTTAAACCATACCCACCAATGGCGGGGTGAAAGAAATCAGGAATGCACAAGGCCATGATTGGAGGAACGCAGAATTCTCCAAGGGTTGTAGGGCTGCAAGTTACAGAGATAGGGAATGGAAAAGCCATGAAGTGATTTGAAAACATGGATGAGAATTTTAAATTTGACGTATTGCCAATGTAGGAAGCCAGCATGGATGAATGGAACTGTGTGCAAGTTAGGATATGGGCAGCAAGAGTCCTGGATAAGCCCAAATTTACAGAGAGTGAAAGATGGGAGGCCAGCCAAGAGAGCTTTGGAATAGCCAAATCTGGAGGTGGTAAAGGCATGGATGAGGATTTCAGCAACAGATGGGTTGAGTCAGGGGCGAAGATGGACAATATTACAGAGGTGAAAGTAGGAATCCAGCAGCTTTCACAATCACTTTTATATGGCCCAAATTAACATATACCGACTTCAATTTTATGATTTACCACATGGAATTTCAACTAGCAACCATTAGTTTGCCAGTCTAGTCCCATAACCTTTATACCTTAGCACCCATAGACTTGCTGGGCTTGCAGAAAGGTATACTGAGCTTGTTGTCACGACTTGTGAAAAGCCGGGGAGGCATCGATATTAGAAATACAGCACTACATTTGGTTTTGACTCCGAGGATTCAATGTTCACTAATGGACCCGTTAGAAGAGGACACAGTTTCTGCTTGGCAAATGGGTTTATGTTGGTGGCTTATTTCCCTTCCTAGTTTGATCTATTGTCTCTTTCAGCAGGTGGGTTGGGAGTTTTGAGTGGGCTTGTGTCCAGTGACTAACAGGCTAAATTATATAGTAACATTCATTTTGCTGTTCAAGTACTGTTGGCTACTTAAATCAAATTAAAAATTTATGATTAATCTTCTTAGTTAACATAACTTCAGAGAGATATGAAATTTCATCTTTCTGTAAGATAGCTCATGGACTGCACAAGCTGCTGCCTCTTGCAAGTTAAAATTGCTGACAGCAAATCCTCCAGAATTAGTAATGTCACTTTTCAGCATTAAAAAAGAAACACAATTTCACATTTTTGTTAAGAGAATGATACAAATTAATATGCCTAATTTCAGTTGACATTTGTTGTTCGTTACATACTGGAATACTTCATTCAGAGATATAGCTTTTAGATTAGATTAGATTAGAGATACAGCACTGAAACAGGCCCTTCGGCCCACCGAGTCTGTGCCGAACATCAACCACCCATTTATACTAATCCTACACTAATCCCAGCTTGGTGAAAGTAAAGAATTTCCAATATTAGAAGGACCGATGAATAGTCAATTAAATCATTCTTTTAAACGACATTTTGTACTCTGCAAAAATGCAAGTTAAAAGTCTCAATAAAAACATTTTTGCAATTCAAGGCCATAGAATGAGTCACACTATAAATAAATAGCCATGAACTTTTGCTGTAGCTGCTATTGCCTTTGAAACATAACAGGTAATTTATCTTGCACCTTTTCTATAAATGGTAACAAATGCTGTCAGGGAATTCAAGCAAGCATGCAGCCAGTGTGCTTGTTGCTCATGCATTTGAGGCATTTGAATAATTTGAAGTCACTGATGCAGTGTGCATTCAGTGCACAGGGTTGGGAAACAGCATCCATGCCCTTTATTTGTATGACACACAGCAGGACTGCATCTACTTTTGATACAAATAATTTCTAAAATTACAATATTATTATTTGGCATCCTATGGTAAAATGATACTTCAAAAAAACTACCAGCATTCAGTCATACAGCAGTTTGTCCAACAGCCTCACCCAATGAGGGCAAACAATTATGTGTTTCTATATGCGTGGAATCTGAACTCGTGATGGTTTAGAACCCCACCACAGGCCACTGTTGAATTCCTAAAGGCAGCACAACAAAGTGCATTCTGCCTGATCTTTATTGAAGTACATTCAACTGACAAAAGCAATACATTTAAAATTTTCAAGGGATGAAAAAAATGCAGACTCCAAAATGCATGCTTGGCCTGATCTTCACTGAAGTATATTCTGACAAAAGCAATACCTTTAAAATTTTAATGGGATGAAAAAAATGCAGACTTGCATATTCGACAGGTACTGCAGGTTCCAATGTGATAAATAATAAATTTATACAACAAAATTTGATTTTCATGATCATTTAGGCAATCAAAAAATAAAGTTTTGCTGCTGCACTGCACACCTAATCACAGGTAGTGAATATCTTCCAGCTATACGAATGCCAAGAAAACCTTCTTTGCAGAGAAAATAGCTCATAGTGATATGAAATAAATTCATGTTAAGTGCATTCACTTCAATGAAATATTGTCTTTCCACTATGTAACCTGCTGCATAACTGACAAACACTGCAGTCCCATAGAGCTGAAAATGTCCATTTTTGCAAATTTATTTGATGGAACTATTAAGAAATGTTCAGAAATTCTTTATCCAAAAAAACACCAAAGGAAAAACGCTGATCATCTTCCCTATGAGCATCAACTGGACTGCAAATGCAGGGGATTCACATCAAGCCAATAAGAAAGCAACCACAGATACAAGTGAGCCTTTGCAAAACCATGGCCTCAAGAATCAGACAACTTACGACATGTTGCCAAATGGACACACTGAAGAAATAAGCTGATATCAAAATAAACAATATAAGCTGACCAGGGCTGATTGAACCTTGTATCATCCTCGCCTGAAATATACAGCATAGGTTTGAACATATTGATCGAGTGCTGTCACCACATAACACATCTTCTAATGCAAACTGCTTTACAGAGTTTTATTAGAAATAAGTATACAAACTTCTTAACCAAAAGTGAAAAAGTTTGGGGAGCCAACTTTTCCAATGCACTCCTGGCTTGCCTCCCATGTTCTATCCTCTGTAAACTTAAGGTCATCCAAAACTCAGCTCCCCGTATCCTAACTATCTTGTTCATCCATTGCCCCTGCTCACTGACCTATATTAGCCCCTGATCAAGCAACGTCTCAACTTTAAAATTCTCATCCTGGTTTTCAATTCCCTCCCCAGTCTTGACCTTCCCTACCTCTAATCTCCTTCAGCTGCACCACCACCTAAGATACCTGCAATCCTCTACTGCTGGCCTCTTGAGCATCACCGGCTTTAAGCACTCCACTCTTGGTAGCCATGCCTTTAGCTGCCAAGGCCTGAATCTCTCTAATTCACTCCCTAAACCTTTAAGATGCCGCTTAAAACCTACCTCCTTGGCCAAGCCTTTGCTCCATCTGCCGTAGTATTTCCTTAAGTGACTCTGTATCAAATGTTGCTTTATAATGCCCTCGTGAGGGCCTTGAATGTATTAAGTTAAAGATGCTATATAAATACAACCATCTGACCGAGCCCAATCTAATCAGTGTATGCATGTGCACAATTCCACAAGCGTTCAGTAATATGTGTCAGAATAGAACCCAACCAATCTTACCCCTTCTAAGCCCAGCGATGCTGTGGCGATTTTTAAGTACCCACTCCAACTCTGGTTAAAATCAAATAACTCAGAATTTGAGTACTCCCTGGCTTAGTACAAGAGCAAGCATATTTTTCTACTGAACAATTAGAATAACTTGCTGAGCCAATTTTTAAGATCATACTTTGTCCTATTGCAGTCTTTTTGAGTGCCAAGTTTGAAAGTTATCAATCATCCACTAGAAACTCAAAATTTCATGCTAAAGACTTCTTCTGACTTTGAGACTGGACTAACTGAAACCAATCATTTAGTCTCTCAACCCAAGCTGATCAGGTGAAAGTCTCCTCTCTCTGCCAGCTTTAAAGGTCACATTTACAGCTAATTTTCATGGACTAAATACAGTTCACTTTGGAATAAGGTTCTGCAATTCAAAACCTTCCATTATGGATTAAATATTTGAAGCATGTTTAAAAATTTGAAACAGACCAAGATACAGGGCCATGGCAGAGAGTTGTCCAGTGGGATTAATTTTGGATTGCTCGAGCAAAGAGCTGGCACAAACACAATTGGCCGAAGTGTTGTAAACTTCTATGGATTTATGGTTCCTCATAAATTGGCCGTCAGGACTTTGACTGAAATGTAAATTGCTTCCTCCCCACCACCACCTCCCCACCACCACCCCCCAGCAAGTCAACGACTGACCAATAAAAGATGTTTAGAGATTCATTGAAACTGTTTTTTTTTAATAACAGTGTTTAAAAATGACCTACACCATACAGGGAACCACGTTCAGTGCGCATTTTCGAATGCAAAAAAAATTACTGAGCACGGAAGTCAAATGGTTTTCTATTCATCAAATTATCCTTTCTATTTGGTCAATGTTCAATGATAAATCCATCATTTTGGAACATATTACACAATGCAAAAACCAGAAATTCTAAGGTTTCTCTGTAACCTAATCATTCTTTTTGAATTAACATAGGCTTACAATTCATTGATATGGAATGATAATTCAACTGGCTGCCAGGCAAGTAACTCTCCTAACACAGGTTAATGAAATTGTCTGCCTCATTGTAAAACTGACCCCTTCATACTGCAGAAGAGCTTATAAAATCAGCCATCCATTATGCAGAAACTCCACAGGTATACTGAAAAAAAAAGCATCTACCAGCCTTTTAGGTCATTTAACTATGTTACAAGACTTAAAATACAAACAAAATCTACATTATAAATCCAGCTGCCAGTCAAAATATCTACTTCTTACCATTTAATTCCCCAGTGCACCAGTTTTTGTTCTGCTGATGGTTATTTGCTCTACTGGAAGCATTAAATTATAGCCCTCATTGTCCAACTTTATTGCAGTCTGTGGTGGGCATCTGCCTTTGTTGATTGACAGCTTCAAGCTTCATAGGATGAAACAACCCAGCAGTGAAAATTAGTGGCTGAGAGATAAAATCTCAGTTTACTGGGGTTATGCCAAAAATGCTTTCCATCCCCAATGAACATGATGATACCATGGAATCCCAGAAGTCAAAATGCAGTCCTCCAGAAGAACCCCGCTCACATGGGGAGAGCAAGGATTTGGGTATTCTAATTGCAAGATTTAATCACTTACCCATATACATTTAATTTGAGTATATCACTATTGAGTCAAACAATGCACAAAATCAGCTAGCTGAACTGGTTACTATTGGTGCTCATGCAATGAGTAGTATCAATAGAATGCAAGCTTTACATTGCTGTAAATAGATCTAAATTTAATTTCTACTTTCCATCTTTTGTATGAGCTAGGTCAAATGCAAGTAATCTTCCCTTTCATATGCACAGCCCAAATCACATGTGAACAAATCCAGAGCAAGAAAAGGCCCTTTGGCTCATCACGCCAACTCCAATGAGGCACCACATTTGACCATTCTATTACAGCCTCCCCAACATTTCCATCACAATCTTGTAGATCGTTTATATTAAGCAACACCAAATCCGTTTCATGGTCGTCTCCCCAAAAATAGTCTTATGCTCAGCGTCCAAGTTATATTTCTACCTGCCCTTACTTGCAAAGAAATCGGGTCTCAAAGCACTTTTTGAGAAGAGCAGCAAAGAGCTAGAGAAGAATCACAGAATCGTTACAGTGCAGAAGGAGGCTATTCAGCCAGTCGTGTCCACACCGGCTCTCTGAAAGAGCAACTCCCTCAGTTCCATTTCTCTGCCTACTCCCCATAACCCTGCACATTCTTCCTTTTCATATAACTGTCTAAATCCCTTTTGAATGCTTCAATTGAACCTGCCTCCACCACATTCTCAGGCAATGCATTCCAGACCTTAACCACTCGTTGCGTGAAAAAGTTTTTCCTCATGTCACTTTTGCTGTTCTTACCAAATACTTAAATCCGTGCCCTCTCAGTCTCGAACCTTTCATGAGTGGGATAAGTTTCTCTACCTATTCTGTCCAGACCCCACATGATTTTGAAAACCTCTATCAAATGATCCTTCTCTTCTCCAAGGAAAACAGTCCTAGCTTCACCAATCTATGCACATCCTTGGAACCATTCTCGTGAATCTTTTCTGTACTCTTGCCAATGCTCTCATGTCTTTCTTCAAGTGCGGTGCCCAGGATTGGACGCAATACTCGAGCTGAGGCCGAACTAGTGTCAACAACAGGTTCAACATAACTTCCTTGCTCTTGTACTCTATGCCACTATTAATAAAACCCAGGATACAGTATGCTTTATTAGTTGCACTCTCAACCTGTCCTGCCAGCTTCAATGACTTATGCACATAGACACCTAGGTCCCTCTGCTCCTGCACCCCCTTTAGAATTGCACCCTTTATTCTACATTGTCTCTCCATGTTCTTCCTACCAAAATGAATCATATTTCTTTGCATTGAACTTCATCTGAAACCTGTCTGCCCATTCCACCAAGTTGTCTATGTCCTTTTGAAGTTCTATTCTATCCTCCTCACAGTTCAAAATGCTTCCAAGTTTCGTATCATCTGCAAACTTTGAAATTGTGCCTTGTACACCAAGGTCTAGGTCATTAATGTACATCAGGAAAAGCAAGGGTCCCAACACTGACCCCTGGGGAACTCCACTACAAACCTTCCAGCCCGAAAAACATCCATTAACCACTACTCTTTGTTTCCTGTCACTCAGCCAATTCTGTATCCATTTTGCTACCATCCCTTTTATTCCAGCAGCTACAAGTTTGCTCACAGATCTGTTGTGTGGCACTGTATCAAGCATCTTTTGAAAGTCCACGTACACCACAGCAACAGCATTGTCCTCATCAACCCTCTCTGTTACCTCCTCAAAAAACTCCAGCAAGTTAGTTAAACATGATTTTCCCTTAAGACATCCATGCTGGCTTTCTTTAATTAACTTGCATTTGTCCATGTGACTATTGATTTTGTCCCAAATTATTCTTTCTAGAAGTTTTCCCACCACCGAAGTTAAACTGAGTGGCCTGTAGTTGCTGGGCTTATCTTTACACCCTTTTTTGAACAAGGGTGTAACGTTTGCAATTCCCCAGTCCTCTGTCACCACCCCCGAGTCTAAGGAAGACAGAAAAATTAAGGCCAGTGCCTCTGCGATTTCAACCCTCACTTCCCTCAGTATCCTTGGATGCATCTCATCCGGTCCTGGTGCTTTATCCACTTTAAGTACAGACAGTCTATCTAACACTTCTTTATCAATTTTAAACCACTCTGGTGTCTAACGTGCCTCCTCTTTCAATATTGCCTGGGTTACATCTTCTTCCTTGGTAAAGACAGATGCAAAGTATTAATTTAATACCTCAGCTATGCCCTCTGCCTCCATGTGTAAATCCCTTTTCTGGCCCCTAATCGGCCCCATGCTTCCTTTTACCACCCTTTTACTATTTATATGCCTATAGAAAACTTTGGAATTTCCTTTAATGTTAGCTGCCAGTCTCTTTTCATGCTCTCTCCTTGCTTCTCTTATTTGCTTTTAACTTCCCCTTTGGACCTTCTATACTCAGCCTGGTTCTCAATAGTATTTTCAACCTGCATCTGTCATAAGCACACTTTTTCTTTTTTATCATACTCTCTACCTCTTTCATCATCCATTGAGCTCTGGATTTGTTTACCCTACTTTTCCCCTTCGAGGGAACATACCCTGACTGTGCCCGAATGATCTCTTCTTTGAAGGTAGCTCATTGTTATCTACCGGTTTTCCTGCCAGCTTTTGACTCCAATTTATTCGCCCCAGCTTCATTCTTACCCCATTGAAGTTAGCTTTCCCCCAGTTAATTAAAGTTAATTAAAGAAGAAAGGGTAAACTGAAAAACTAGGATTCAAGTTTTGCAAATGGTCAGGAGCAGCTGTTTAAGCTGCTTTCCGATGGTTGTAACTTTATGGTTTAATGTGATTAACTGTGGTAATTACTCCCCAAAACATACATTCTGAAACTCTGGTTAAACACAATGAAACACAAATGTCACCTTCAAACTGGACGACATTTTAAACTGGAAATTCTCCCCCTCTCTCTCCACTATAAATAAGGATGATGATTCGCTACACATGGCTCTTACCACGCCTTTGAAAAAAAAAGTTGCACTCATTGATTCAGTCTACAAAGATCAGAAGTAGGATCTCTCCTGATGCAACACTGGGCTCTCAGCAGCAAGAATAGCTTTTCTGAAGATCCCTTTTAACTGATATAAATATACTTAGAAGATCCCAAGAACTCTTCAACTAATGAAAGCAAATAAACTGAGAATTATGAAAAGCTCCGACGATGTACAATTTTATTAAAATCCCTTAACATTCAACAAAAAATGTCTTTATAAATCCATTAATTACAGAAGACTGTAACACTTTTACAGTAAAGATTGTGAGCTTCCAGTTTAGTTTTCTTAACCCCGCTTTGCAGCACTAGTCCCTGATAAATCAGAGGCAAGGAACCAGCAGTATCATTTATTAACTATGGGTCAATCACTGCTGCAAAATGGTTTTAAACTTCACATGATGACTGTGACCGCGGTGCATTAACCCTCCTCATTCTCTCTGCAGCCTTTAACATGGTTGATCACACACTTCTCCTCAAATCCCTTCCTCCATTGTCCAGCTCAGTAGAATTATCTTTGCTCTCACCTATCTGATTCTCGATATAGCATTCCAGCAATGGCTTCTCTTTCTGCTCCCGCACTATTACCTCCAGAGTCCCACAAAAATCTGTTCTTGGTTCCCTCCTCATCTTCAATTACATGCTGCTAGAATATTCAGAAAAAGTTACATATAGGGAAATGCAGCAAACCAAGGATAAATCTTCTCATTGATGTTTTCCTGATTGAAAATTCAGTCTACAGGCTGATTTGATCAGTCATTGAAAAAGGGAACAAAAAGAAACGTACGGCACCTTCCAAGCATTCTCATTGAATCACACCTGTATTTCAATTAAGACATGTCCTTAAACAACCTGAGTATTTAAAAAAGAATTTGGTACAATACCGGATAGATTTTGCACCGGATTTTTTTGACAAATATAAACATCAGACAAATTCATTTCTTCACCGAGGGCTGTGGGGGAAAACTGAAATAAAATATCAACAGAAAATGCTGGAAATGCTCAGATCAGGCAGCAAATGGGAAGCGAGAAACAGGGTTAACATGTCAGAACTGACAAAATGTCATCGACCTGAAATGTAAATTCTATTTCCCTCTCTCCAGATGGTGCCTGACCTGCTGACTATTTCCAGTATTTTCTGCTTTTATTTCAGATTTACAACATTCACACTGTTTGATAAAATATTGATGTCTCTTTATAATGAATCAGACCAAAATACTAACATACAAGCAAACCTTACATTTTAAGATGAGTTCTTAAAGCAAAAAATACTAGAAATTCATAGTTAGGCAACTCATCTCTGAATTTAATCACCGTGGCTGTGACAGCTAATGCTGAAATATGATTTAAAACATACTTTGTGGATTTATCTGTCTTTCAGTAGCCATTACAAAAATTTATTCCAAGGATCTTACTTGTGTCTGATTCAGATACAATGACGTACTTAGTAGTAAATGCATGTGTGTCCAGGCATCACATGCCTCAGGGAAATGGAGTCAGACTGCGGGGCAGATAGAAACTTGTATTTGCAGCTCTTTAAACTGGTTTCAACTCTAATAATTTGCAATTTTGTTAGCAAAGCTGCAACAATTTAATTTGCACGCTCTGACTAATTTGTTTTTTGAAAAATCCAACACTATTTTTTTTAAACTGTATTTTATGTTATTTGCACCAGAATTGTTATATTGAAAAAAACTTTTTGCTACATCTACTTTGTAGGATAGACTGCCACTTTTGCATAAACCACTCAACCTAATTTACACACAAGCAGTCAAACATTTAATTCTCGCCATTTTGAGCTAATTGCTAAATTTCCACAACACAAAAAAATTCTGCAATTAAGAGCCAATTAATGTCTATTATGGAAATCAGAAGCTTTTGAGTGGAAAGCAGTGCAGGGATAAAATGGTTAGCTAGGCCATTAATGATTTATCATTAACAACACATTGCATTTATATAGCACCTTTAACATTGAAAAATGTTCAATGGCATTTCACAGAGGCGTAATTTTTTTTATTTGTTCATGGGATGTGGGCGTCGCTGGCTAGGCCAGAACTTATTGCCCATCCCTAATTTCCCTTGAGAATGTGTAGGAATTATAGGGTTGTAATAGTAGGTGATTTTAACTTCCCTAATATTGACTGGGACTGCCTTAGTGCTAAGGGATCAGATGGGAAAGAGTTTGTTAAGTGTGTCCAGGATAGTTTTCTGAAGCAGTATGTAGATGGCCCTACTAGAGAAGGAGCTACACGCGACCTCCTCTTAGGAAATGAGGATGGGCAGGTGGTTGATGTGTCAGTGGGGGAGCACTTTGGGACCAGTGACGATAACTCTATTAGCTTCAAGATAGTTATGGAAATGGATAGGACTGGTCCTCAGATTGAAGTCCTAAATTGGGGGAAGGCTAATTTCGATGGCATCAGACAGGAACTCTCAAAAGTTGAATAGGAGAGGCTGTTTACAGGTAAAGGGACGTCTGACAAGTGGGAGGCTTTTAAAAGTGAGATAGGAAGAGTTCAGGGCCGGCATGTTCCTGTTAGATGGACGGGCAAGGCTGGCAAGTTTAGGGAACCTTGGTTGATGAGAGATATTGAGGGCCTGGTCAGGACAAAGAAGGAGGCATATGTCAGGTATAGGCAGCTGGGATCAAACGAGTCCCTCGAGGAGTATAAGGGATCCCTCGAGGAGTATAAGGGATGTAGGAGTACACTTAAGGAGAAAATTAGGAGGGCGAAAAGGGGTCATGAGATTTCCCTGGCAGATAAGATAAAGGAGAATCCTAAAAGATTCTATAAGTATATTAAGAGTAAACGGGTAGTTGGGAGAGAGTAGGTCCCCTTAAGGATCAGTGTGGCAATCTATGTGTGGAGCCACAGGAAATGGGAGAGGTCTTAAATGAATATTTCTCATCAGTATTTACCGTGGAGAAGGTAATGGAAGCTAGTGAGTTCAAGGGAGGGAACAGCGATATCCTGGTGCATACCGACATTACAAAGGAGGTGGTGTTGGAGGTTTTGAAGCGCATTAAGGTGGATAAATCCCCAGGGCCTGACCAGGTGTATCCTAGGATGCTATGGGAAGCAAGGGAGGAGATAGCTGGGGCCCTGGCAGAGATTTTTGTATCATCGTTAGCCACAGGTGAGGTACCAGAAGACGGGAGGATAGCTAATGTTGTGCCTTCATTTCAGAAGGGCAACAGGGATAAGCCACAGAACTACAGGCCGGTGAGCCTTACATCAGTGGTGGGAAAGTTATTGGAAGGGATTCTGAGAGACAGGATTTATATGCATTTGGAAAGGCATGGTCTGATTTGGGATAGTCAGCATGGCTTTGTGCATGGGAAATCATGTCTCACGAATTTGATTGAGTTTTTCGAGGAGGTGACCAAGAGGATTGACGAGGGCAGGGCGATGGACGTTGTCTACATTGACATTAGCAAGGCCCTTGACAAGGTCCCGCACGGTAGGCTGGTACAGAAGGTTCGAACACATGGGATCCAGGGTGAGCCAGCAAATTGGATACAAAATTGGCTTGGTGATAGGAGGCAGAGGGTGGTAGTGGAGGGTTGTTTTTCAGATTGGAGGCCGGTGACCAGTGGTGTGCCGCAGGGATCGGTGCTGGGCCCTCTGTTGTTTGTCATATATATTAATGACTTGGATGTGAATGTAGGGAGCATGATTAGTAAGTTTGCAGATGACACCAAAATTGGTGGTATAGTGGACAGTGAAGAAAGTTGTCTAAGGTTACAACAGGATATAGATCAACTGGGAAAGTGGGCAAGGGAGTGGCAAATGGAATTTAGTGTCATAGAAAGATACATCACTGAAACAGGCCCTTCGGCTCACTGAGTGTGCCGACCATCAATCACCCATTTATACTAATCCTACATTAATCCCATATTCCCTACCACATCCCCACCTTCCCTCAATTCTCTTACCATCTACCTACACTAGGGGCAATTTACAATGGCCAATTTACCCATCAACCTGCAAGTCTTTGGCTGTGGGAGGAAACCGGAGCACCCGGCGGAAACCCATGCGGTTACAGGGAGAACTTGCAAACTCCGCACAGGCAGTACCCAGAACTGAACCCGGGTCGCTGGAGCTGTGAGGCTGTGGTGCTAACCACTGTGCATTTAACGCAGACAAGTGTGAAGTGATGCATTTTGGGAAGTTAAACCAGGGCAGAACATATACAGTGAATGACAGGGCCCTGGGGAGTGCTCTTGAGCAGAGAGACCTTGGGGTGCAAGTACATAGTTCCCTGAAAGTGGCAACACGGGTAGACAGGGTGGTGAAGAAGGCGTATGGCATGCTTGCCTTCATCGGCTGAGGCATTAAGTACAAGATCTGGGACGTCATGTTACAGTTGTACATAACTTTGGTTAGGCCGCATTTTGAGTACTGTGTGCAGTTCTGGTCGCCGCACTACAGGAAAGATGTGATTAAGCTAGAGAGGGTGCAGAAAAGATTCACAAGGATGTTGCCTGGTTTGGAGGGCTTGAGTTATAAAGAGAGATTGGATAGGCTGGGTCTGTTTTCCCTGGAGCGAAGGAGGCTGAGAGGGGACATGATAGAGGTATATAAAATTATGAGAGGCATAGATAGGGTCGATAGCCAGAGTCTGTTTCCCATGGTAGGGGTGACTAAAACTAGAGGGCATAGATTTAAGGTGAGAGGGAGACGTTTAAAGGGGATTAAAGGGGTAAATTTTTCACACAAAGAATAGTGGGTATCTGGAATGAGCTGCCAGAGGAGATGGTGGAGGCAGGAACAATAGCAACATTTAAGAGGCAACTGGACAGGTACTTGAATGAGCAAGGCATAGATGGATATGGAATTAATACAGGCAGGTGGGATTCGTATAGATAGGCATTATGGTCGGCATGGACGCAGTGGGCCGAAGGGCCTGTTTCTATGCTGTATGACTCTATGATTCTAAGGTGGTGGTGAGCTGCCTTCTTGAACCGCTGCAATTGACACTGTAGCAATTAGATACAACTCGGTCATTACAGTTTGCTCGGTCATCACAGAGGGCATTTAAGAGTCAACCACATTGCTGTGGGTCTGGAGTCACTTGTCGTCCAGACCAGGTCAGGACAGCAGATTTCCTTCCCTAAAGGACATAGTGAACCAGATGGGATTTTACGACAATCATTAGACTGGATTTTAATTCCAGATTTATTAATTTAATTCAAATTCCACCTTCTGCCATGGTAGAATTCGAACCCATGTCCCCAGAGCAATACTAGTCCAGTGATGATACCACTATGCCAAGTTTAATAAGAAGTTCCGAAGTTTTTTTTAAATGGAGGTGAACTTAAAAAACAATATTCTCTATAATCCATCACAGTAGACTCAGTGCAAATGCATTGAACAGCGTGAAGACTTTACAGTCTTGGTATAACTACTGTGCCTAGTGTGATCATGCAGCCAAGCATCTGTGTTAATGGTGAGGGAAAATAAGTGCCACTTCACAAAAGAATCATGGTGGTGTAACTCCTACTATTGCTAATATTGGTTAAAAAGTCAGCATGAACGTACAAGAATTTCTGATTCATAGTTACACTGATCTTGTGAGTACAAGGAGGACAGATAAAAATTTCACCCGTCTTAAATTTCATTGAAATATGTGTCAATGAGAAAATAAAGGCTTTACAACCATCTAGTGGCATCTGGCTTCGCCAAAATAATATAACAGGGAAGGAAAGAATAATGTCTACAGTCACTCATGATGCTCATTGCTCTAAATCTTATCCTTGCTGGGACAAAAGGCAAAATGGATCAAATCTCTATAGCAGTTTCAGTAGGCCTATTTGTCTATGAGTGCATGTCCAATTCAAACAATTGTGGTGTAAAAGCAAAGGGTGAACTGAGGTTTCTTGATTTATGAAGAGGATTTGTGCATTTCTAGTTTTTACTTTATATATATCACATTCAATAGGCTTTACATTGGAAAATTGGAAATGTCACTCTGCTAGTTAAGGATGGTGATGGGGAGAGTTATAGACCAGCTAGCCTGACATCCATTGTTGGGAAATTATGAGAGTCTAATTAAGGATAGAGTGGCTGAACGCCTTGAAAAATTTAAGCTGATCACAGAGAGCCGGCATGGATCTGTAAAGGGCAGGTCATGTCTGATGAACCTCACTGAATTTTTTGAAGAAGTGACTAAAGTAGTGGACAGGGGAATGTCTATGAATGTTATTTATGTGGACTTCCAGAAGACATTTGATAAAGTCCCTTATAAGTGACTATTAATCAAAGTTGAAGCTCATGAATTTGAAAGCAAATTATTGACCTGGTTGGAAATTGGTTGAGCGGCAGGAGAGAGATAATGGGCAGGTAATCGAATTGGCAGAATGTGACTAGTGACGTCCTGCAAGTATTTGTGTTGGGGTCTCAATATTCATTGTATTTATTAACTTAGATGATGGGATAGAGTAACATATCCAGGTTTGCTGATGACATAAAGATAGGTGGGATTGCAAGAGTGCAGACAGAAGCATAAAATTACAAAGAGCTAGTAACAGATTAAGTGAATGGACAAAACTGTGGCAAATGGATTTCAATATAGGCAAATGTGAGGTGATCCACTTTGGAACTCAAAAGGATAGTTCAGAGTACTTTCTATATGGTGAAAAGCTAGAAATAGTGGAAGCGCAAAGAAACTTAGAGGTTCATGTACATAGAATGATTTACCGGAATGATAACTGGATTTCAATGGCTAGATTATGAGGAGCGATTATACTGCACAGTGGCGCAGTGGTTAGCACCGCAGCCTCACAGCTCCAGCGACCCGGGTTCATTCTGGATACTGCCTGTGTGGAGTTTGCAAGTTCTCCCTGTGTCTGCGTGGGTTTCCTCCAGGTGCTCCGGTTTCCTCCCACAGCCAAAAGACTTGCAGGTTGATAGGTAAATTGGCCGTTGTAAATTGCCCATAGTATAGGTAGGTGTTAGGGGAATATAGGAATAGGTGAGGATGTGGTAGGAATATGGGATTAGTGTAGGATTAGTATAAATGGGTGGTTAATGGTCGGCACAGACTCGGGCCGAAGAGCCTGTTTCAGTGCTGTATCTCTAAATCTCTAAAAAAAAAAAGAAATCTCGAAATCTAAAGATGTGGTAATATTCCCTTGAATTAAAAGGTAATTTGATTGAAATACTCAAGATATTAAGGGGAAAAGATAGGGAAGATAGAGGGGAACTATTTCTGCTGGTTGGGGAATCTAGGACTGGAGGACATAGCCTAAAAATTAGAGCTAGGTTTTACAGGAGTGAAGTTCTAGACACAAAGAATGGTCAACGTTTGGAACTCTCTTCTGCAGACAGCAGTTGATGCTGGGTCAATTGTTTATTTTAAATCTTAGTGATAGATTTCTGCTAACCAAAGGTGTCAAGGGATATGGGGAAAAGGTGGGTATATAGAGTTAGGCCACAGATCAACCATGATCTCATTGAATGGTAATAAATGTTCAAAGGCTAAATGGCCTACCCCTGTTCCTATGTTCCTTCAGAGTCAAGTCTTGAGGGGAGCGATGCCAGCTTTTCATCACAAAGCTTTCACATGAATTTTCCTCACTCCCCAAGAATAGTTGCCAAAGAAAAATAGCCACCATAACTTAAGTTCAGATTTTAATTTAAAACAATCTAGTTTTCACAGCGTCTCTTAATTACCTTTCATATATGGGCCATTATATATTCCATAAATGGGTTCACTCCAGATAATGCTGATAGGAAGGACTGGCATATAACTAGATGAATAACAGAATTATATCTATTCTATGCCATTTCATGCCAATGAAAAGCACTAACACACTGATAGGGCAGGATTACAAAGGGTTCTCCATCAAATAGATGTGTACTTTTACATGTGACCAGAATAACCAAAGATAGCATTACTAACAATAAAACAATGAACAACAATGGGCAAAAAAAAAGTTTAAGAACAAAGTCACAGTAAAACAGATTTAATGCACAAAAACAAAGAAGAGTGCATTGAGCTCAATTTGTGACCAAGAAAAGATAGGTGCTTGATGGCCAGCACGGACACAATGGGCCTAAGGGCCTGTTTCTGAGCTGTATAACTCTATGACTCTAAAATGCGCAGACACCATTCACAGTGGGGAGAAAAAAAATCTAAGCTTCAAGTGCTTTGGCCAAGCATCAAGAGACCATTGTCAAATAATTCAGCATATTGTCTGGACATGAATCTTGACTTCTTTAATCCACTGGATATGACTTCCATTTCCTAAGAAGAAATGGATGTTTTGGAAAGAGTAATACTAACTACACCATACATCAATTCCAATAAGAGACATACAATTTAAGTAGCTGTTTTTATCTTCTTTAGGACAGATTTATACCGCAAAGGCTTAAGCATTCTTTGTTCATGCTCTGGACGAAGGCATTTAGATGGGGGTTGGCGTCGGTATGCAGGGACAGCGGGCACAGTTCACGTTTGCAGAGGACATGAAAAGATTTTCCAGAGTTCAATAAATAATCTCTCAGTGTATATGGACACACTGGTGGAATGGTCCTGTGTGTCAGATGTATTTCAATGTATAAAAGTGGGCCATCCTATAGTGCTGACTTCGTTAGCACTGGCGTGCTGACTTGGAGCTGCATTAGAGTGCTAAAGTGGGAGTTTTGTGACTGAGGGAGTTCGGTGAGGAGGGAGCTCGGTGAGGAGGGAGCAAGGAGCTCCTTTCATTTCCTACCTGTCCTCAAAGAGCGTGAGGGGAGCCGAGAGTTTCCAAAGAGCACAGCTGACTGGTAAGTCCTGGTGGGTATTTTTCAAACTGGATTGAATTGCAAGTCATTGTTTTAGCAAGACTTAGTTATTTATTTTTTTATTATAATAGTCTTCTAAAGTTTTAAATTTAAAGGATTTAGTCATGGCAGGAGAGCTTAAAGCCGTGGTTTGCTCCTCTTGCTGCATGTGGGAATCCGGGAACATTTCCAGGCCCTGGGACCAGCATGTGTGCAGGGAGTGTGTCCAGCTGCAGCTCCTGGAAGCTCGGGTTTCAGAGCTGTAAGGGCGGCTGGAAACACTGTGGAGCATCATCAAGTCTGAGAGCATCGTGGATAGCACGTTTAGAGAGGTAGTCACACTGCAGCTGAAGGGACTTTAGGAAGGAAGGGAATGGGTGACCACCAGGCAGTCCAAGAGAAACAGGCAGGTAGTTCAGGAGTTCCCTGGGGTCCCACTTACAAATCGGTATTCCATTTTGGAGGCTGATGAGGCTGGTTCATCCAGGGAGTGCGGACAGAGCCAAGCTTCTGGCACCACAAGCAGCCTGTCTGCACAGGAAGGGGAAAGAGAGGAAGAGCAAAAGTAATAGGGGATTCTATAGTCAGGGGAACAGATAGGCGCTACTGTGGCTGTTAACGTGACTCCAGGATGGTATGTTGCCTCCCTGGTGCCAGGGTCTGGGATGTCACTGAATGGCTGCAGGGCATCCTGAAGGGGGAGGCAGAGGTCATGGTACATGTTGGTACCAATGACATAGGTAGAAAGAGGGATGAGGTCTTGCATCAAGAATTCAGGGAGTTAGGCAGTAGACTAAAAAGCAGGACCTCTCGGGTTGTAATCTCTGGATTACTCCCAGTGCCACGTGCTAGCGAGTATAGAAATAGGAGAATAGCACAGATGAATGTGTGGCTTAAGAGTTGGTGCAGGAGGGAGGGTTTTAGATTTCTGCACCACTGGGACCATTTCTGGGGAAGGTGGGACCTGTACAAGCGGGACGGTCTACATCTGAACCAGAGGGGGACTAACATCCTTGCTGGCGGGTTTGCTAGTGCTGTTGGGAGGAGTTTAAACTAATTTGGCAGGGGGAGGGGATGCAGACTCCTAGCAGAATAGGGACACAGCTAAACACAGGAAAGCAAACAAGTCAGAGGGAATACAGAAGTAAGTTTCAAGGGAGTAAGACCAGGATGGATGGCCTCTACTTTAATACCAGGAGTATTACAGGTAAAACAGATGAGTTAAGGGCAAGGGTTGACACGTGGAATTGTGATATAGTAGCCATCACGGAGACATGTTTCGTTTAGTTTAGAGATACAGCACTGAAACAGGCCCTTCGGCCCACCGAGTCTGTGCCGACCATCAACCACCCATTTATACTAATCCTACACTAATTCCATATTCCTACCACATCCCCACCTGTCCCTGTATTTCCCTACCACCTACCTATACTAGGGGCAATTTATAATGGCCAATTAACCTATCAACCTGCAAGTCTTTGGCATGCGAGAGGAAACCGGAGCACCCGGAGGAAACCCACGCAGACACAGGGAGAACTTGCAAACTCCACACAGGCAGTACCCAGAATTGAACCCGGGTCGCTGGAGCTGTGAGGCTGCGGTGCTAACCATTGCGCCACTGTGCCGCCCATGGTTGAGGGAGGGGCAGGATTGGCAGCTCAATATCCCGGGATATAGAATCTTCAGGCGAGACAGAGGAGGGGGTAAAAGAGGAGGGGGGCATTGCAATATTAGTTAAGGAATCAGTTACTGCAGTACGGAGAGATGATATCTTGGAGGGGGCATCAAATGAAGCTTTATGGGTAGAGGTTAGGAATAAAAATGGGACAGCCACATTGCTAGGTGTTTATTATAGACCCCCCGATAGTCAGCGGGAAATTGAGGAGCAAATATGTGCGCAATTAGCAGAGGTGTGTAAAAATAATAATAGGGTAACTATATTAGGTGATTTCAACTTTCCCAGCATTAATTGGGATAGTCATCGTGTTAAGGGCTTAGATGGAGTGGAGCTCTTAAAATGTATACAGCAGAACATTTTAGCTCAATATGTAGAGGATTCAACAAGGGAGGGTGTAGTGCTGGACCTAATTCTGGGGAATGAAGCCGGACAGGTGGTTGATGTGTTGGTGGGGGAGCATTTTGATGATAGCGACCACAACATGGTACAATTTAAGCTTGTTATGGAGAAAGAAATAGACAAGTTGCAAAAAAAGGTTTTGGATTGGGGGAGAGCGAATTTTAGTAAAATAAGGCAGGATCTGGCCAAGGTAGACTGGAAAGCGGTACTTGTCGGGAAATCTACAGAAGAACAGTGGGGGGCATTCAAAAAGGAAATGGGGAGGGTACAGGCCAAACATGTCCCCTTTAGGGTAACAGGTAGGAGCAACAAGCCCAGAGAACCATGGATGACCAGAAACATTCAGGGTATGATGAGAAGGAAGAGAGGCCCTCCTCTGTCTCGCCTGAAGATTCTATATCCCGGGATATTGAGCTGCCAATCCTGCCCCTCCCTCAACCATGTCTCCGTGATGGCTACTATATCAAATTCCATGTGTCAATCCTTGCCCTTAGCAAATACAAGGACAGCAAATCAACGGAAGCATTAGTGGAGTACAGAAAGTGTAGGATGGAGCTTAAGAAAGCAATTAGGAGTGCAAAGAGGGGATATGAGAAAGCTCTGGCTGGTAAAAGTAGGGGAAATCCCAAGATATTCTATAAGTATATCAATGGGAAGAGGATAACCAGGGAAAGAGTAGGACCCATTAGGGCCCAAGGGGGAAATCTGTGGGTGGAGCCAGAGGACATTGGTAGGGTGTTCAACGAATGCTTCACATCTGTCTTCACCCAAGAGAATGAGGATGTTGATATGGAACTCAGAGAGACAGAGACTGTGAGGTTCTTGAGCAAATTGTCATAGGGAGTGACAAGGTATTGGAGGTTTTGGCAGGCTTAAAAGTGGACAAATCTCCAGGTCCCGACGATTTGTGTCCCAGGATGCTGTGGAAGGTGAGGGTGGAGATTGCAGGGGCTCTGACCCTAATTTTTAATTCCTCTCTGGCCACGGGGGAGGTGCCAGAGGACTGGAGAACAGCTAATGTGGTCCCACTATTTAAGAAAGATTGTAGAGATAAGCCAGGGAACTACAGACCAGTGAGTCTCACGTCAGTGGTAGGGAGACTAATGGAGAAAATTCTGAAGGAGAGAATCTATCTCTACTTGGAGGCGCAAAATTTGATTAGGAATAGTCAGTATGGCTTTGTCAGAGGGAGGTCATGCCTAACAAATTTGATTGAATTTTTTGAGCATGTGACCAGGTGTGTAGATGAGGGTAGTGTAGTTGATGTAATATACATGGTTTTCAGCAAAGCCTTTGACAATGTCCCACATGGGAGACTTATCAAGAAAGCAAATGCACATGGGATACAGGGTAACTTGATAAGGTGGATTCAAAATTGGTTTAGCTGTAGGAGACAGAGTGCGATGACAGACGCCTGTTTTAGTGACTGGAAGCCAGTGCCCAGTGGCGTACGACAGGGATCTGTGCTGGGTCCCCTATTGTTTGTCATTTATATAAATGACATAGATGACTATGTGGGGGGTAGGACCACTAAGTTCGCGGATGACACAAAGATTGGCCGAGTGGTTAACAGTGAGGTTGAGTGTCTTGGGTTACAGGAAGATATAGACGGGACGGTCAAATGGGCAGAAAAGTGGCAGATGGAATTTAACTCTGAAAAGTGTGAGGTGATACACTTTGGAAGGAGTAATGTGACACGGACGTATTCAATGAATGGCCTGACACTGGGAAGTTCCGAGGAACAAAGGGACCTTGGCGTGTTTGTCCATAGATCTCTGAAGGCAGAAGGGCAGGTTAATAGGGTGGTGAAAAAGGCATTTGGGACACTTGTCTTTATCAACCGAGGCATAGATTACAAAAGCAGGGAGGTCATGTTGCAGTGTATAGAACTTTGGTAAGGTCACAGCTGGAGTACTGTGTGCAATTCTGGTCGCCGCATTATAGGAAGGATGTGATTGCACTGGAGGGGTTGCAGAGGCGATTCACCAGGATGTTGCCTGGGATGGAACATTTAAGCTATGGAGAGAGGTTGGATAGACTTGGGCTGTTTTCGCTGGAGCAGAGAAGACAGAGGGGTGACCTGATTGAGGTGTACAAGATTATGAGGGGCATGGACAGGGTGGATAGGGAGCAGCTGTTCCCCTGAGTTGAAGGGTCAGTTACGAGGGGTCACAAGTTTAATGTGAGGGGCAGGAGGTTTAAGGAGGATTTGAGGAAGAACGTTTTTACCCAGAGAGTGGTGACGGTCTGGAATGCCCTCCCTGGGAGGGTGGTAGAGGCGGGTTGCCTCACATCCTTTAAAAAGTACCTGGATGAGCACTTGGCACGTCATAACATTCAAGGTTATGGGCCAAGTGCTGGTAAATGGGATTAGGTAGACAGGTCAGGTGTCTTTAATGCATCGGTGCAGACTCGATGGGCCGAAGGGCCTCTTCTGCACTGTATTATTCTGTGATTCTGAATGTAGACAAATACATTGTGATCCATTTTGGCTGAAGTTATTGCAGCCATGTATACACCATGCACTCATAGCTGCTAAGCAGAAGGACCTGGGGATTTTAGTTCACAAAACATTGAAGCTGCATGACCAGTATTAGAAGGTTACAGCAAAAGCAAAAAGGGCATTACAGTATATCACCTGGACAGTTAAACAAAAGTAGAAGTACAATCCTTACCTTATACAAGTCCTTGGTTCGGCCATATCTAAAATATTGAGCCCAGTTTCAATCTTGGGGATATGAAGCCCTGCAAAATCTCTAGTTGGGGGTCACTCAATTGTTTTGGGCGATTAGATTTCAGGTTTGACTTAAGGAATTTTAAACTTTAGAAAAGCATATTTGAAGATTGGACAAGTAGATTTTGATGGCTAAAATGATGACGGGATTAGATCCTGTCGAAGTAGACCAATTACTTGAGCTAGGTAAGCAAATAAGGATCAGGCAGTGTCAATACAAGAGCATAAGTTAAGTTAGGTGCGATGGTTAATGCTTTTCACAGTGTCACTGACCTCAGGGTAGGTGGGTTAACTTGGCACAGTGATAAGAGTTACAACTCCTCATGGAGTTTGTTTGATTATCTTTGGGGAACAAAAATTAACTTCCCAGAATCTTTCCAAGATCAGCCTCTTCCCTGAAATCTTGTACGCAGGACACATCATATCAGGATGATACAGGCTTGATAAATTAGGTGGTCATTTCCTGTCCTTTTTCAAATGCTTGCATTTATTGTGGGAAAACAGCAGTAATCAACTTTCTCCTTCACTTCATCCAACTCCAAGTAAAGATGAAGAAATAGAATATTACAACCTGGATGTCTTCATGATATCGCAGCACATTATTGACAATTTATTTTGTTTAATCCTGACATTTGTTTAAACAAATTGAAGTTCTTCCTTGGGTCAGACCCATATAAATACCAGAAAATTAATTCCTGGATAAATCAGGTGCATAGTTGAAATTTTTGTGTAAATTCTAGAAAGATTTATATCCCAATATAAAACCCTCACCCAGGAGCTATGTACTTCGTACATTTATTAACTCACAGCTCATTATTAAAACCTTGTTTCCAGCCAAGATTTTCTTTGCCTTAATTTTCCATAATTTTAACACCTTTTGCCTTCTCTCCAAAGCTAACTGAATTGGATTGGAGGTGATTTAGCTCTTTCTGCACTTCTCATTGAACCTGATTCTCTGACTTTCCTTTCCTGACAACGTTACTTGCATTGAAGTGATACTTTACTTAGAGATCATACTTTAACATGCAATAGCATTCCATATAGCAGGAAGCATCAAATTCTAACGTGAACTATTCGCATAAAATAAATATATGAACCATAAAGCAATATAGTATTTTACTGAAAGGACAGAATTTTTAAAAATGTGCTCAATGGTACCCAATAGATTTGAACATGTTTCCAAGGCTTCCCTTATATCATTATGCGCTATTAATCAGTGTGTCATTCAGAAGTTTACAGTAACATTGTGAAAAACCATCTCAAATGATTCATTAAACATGTGCTTGATGACATGCAATTTTCCTTTCAAAATCAACATGTTTCTGCATGTGAATTTGGTAAAAAGTATAGTAATGCTTTCAATATCTATACAGCCCATTTATCAGTTGATAGACGAACAATATGTAGTGAGCTAGTTGTTTTTTTTAATTCATTCTCAGGATATGGGGATCGCTGGCAAATCCAACATTTATTGCCCATCCTTACTGTCCTCTGGAAGGTGCTGGTGAGCTGCTTTCTTGAAATGCTGCAGGCCTTGTGGTGAAGGTATTGGTACAATGGTGTTAGAGTAAGGAGTTCAAGGATTTTGGCCCAGTGACAATGAAGCGATGGTGTGTACAAGGCAGGGAACCTACTGGTTGTGGTGCCGTTCTTCCAGGTGGTGGAATGGTCTGGGAGGTGCTATTGGAGTAGCCTTGGCGACTTGCTGCAGTGCATCCTGTACATAGTACACACTGCAACCACTGTGGTATAGTGAATGGATGTTTAAGTCAATGGATGAGGTGCCAATCAAGCAATTCATGCAGCACTGGCACCAGTACTGGGGAAAAAAGGAGCTGTACTGTTGGGAGTGTCTTCAACTGAACCACGCTGGGCGAGTCCTGGCGAGTCGTATAACTAGGGCTTTAGAGAGGGCTTTAAACTAAATAGTTTGGTGGGTGGAGTGGGGGAGGGGGGGGGGGGGGAGGAATTCATGTGAGGGAAGATTTGGCAAATTAAAGAGAAAGGACAAGCTAACAGTACAGGGTAACAATATGGGTAATGGTAACCAGAGTGATAGAGGAAGGGACAGTGTACAAACATAAGACAGCACCAGCAAATATGGTCAGTGTAGGGAAAATGGCTTTAAATTAACAGGTGAGGGGGGGGGAAGGAAGATTCGGGTGAAGGGAGATTTAGAAATTCAAAGACAAATGTTGAGGCAATAGAAAAGTATATTGATGTGGGTAAAGACAAGCTGAGTCGGACAGGAAGGGACAGAGAGGTTAACAGTAATAGAGCATAGAGTAAGGACCATGCAGGGAACAGTAGTGAAAAAAAATAAAATTGAAGTCACTTTATCTAAATACACAGAGCATCTACAATAAGGTAGATGAACTGGTGGCACAAGTAGAGATGAATGGTTTAGATCTACTTGCCATTACACAGGCATGGGCCAGAATTTTACGCCACCAAGTGAGCCAAATTGTTGGGGGAGGGGGTGGCGTAAAATGGAGCGGGAGGCTCCAGGAGGCCTTCCCGGCCCACTCCCGCTTCCGCCCCACTTTATGTGGGCCGAGGTGGGAGGCGAGAAACGGGCCACCCTCCCAGGCCAATAGAGGGCCGCCCCCGCTTTCCCAGCCACCCTCAGGACCCGAGATGCACCCCACCCCTTCCCTCCAAAAGGCCACCCTTACCTCGCTGGGCCGTGACCCATCTGCCTGACGAGGCAAACCAAGCTTACCTTGGTCCTGGCTCCGTGTCCTCGGCTGGGATGCAGTCCCAGCAGTGGCCACCGCTCCTGGTGACAATGCTGGGACTGAGAGCTGCCGGCCCGATGATTGGCCGGCAGCTCAATGAGATGGGACTTCCTCCCTCAAGCGGGTGAAAGGTCCCACCCTCTGAACAGTGATGCCTGGGGACCCTTTAAACGCAGGTCGGATCCCCAGGCTGGGCAGATGCGGGGTCGCCACTGAATTTTATGTCGGTGGCCAGCTCCCGTCTGCCCATCATAAAATCCAGCCCATGGTTACAAGATGACCAAGGTTGAGAAATAAATATTCCAGGATGCACAATATTTTAAAAAAGACAGGCAGAATGGAAAAGGAGGGATAGCCCAGATAATAAAGGATGGTATAAGACATCATAGTGAGAAAGGATTTTGGCTCAGAAAATCAGGAAGTAAAATCAGTATAGATGGAGCTTAGGAATAGCAAGAGACAAAAAGAGCGTGGAGTACAGGGAGAGGCTTCACTTCAAAAAGAGCGCAGAGAGCAGAGAGAGCCTATCCTCTAGCCTATCCAGTTCAGCGGAACGAGCCCTTGAAAGAAAATCAAGAGTGACATCACAGGAAAGCAGCTAGGTGATTGGTTGGGGAAAAAGCTAGCTGTTTGGTGAGTATCTGGTAAGTGGTTAAGGTCTATTCTAATCCTAACGTTTAAAATAATAAAGGAACTAATAGTAAGCTTAATAAAATATATAAAAAAGGAAAATAAAACAAATAATTGAATAAAATAATTAAGTAGTTAATTGAAACACATGGATGGCAGGGCAGGTGATGTGTCACGGCTGCAGCATGTGGGAGCTCCTGGATGCCAGTGTGATCCAGGGCAAACACGTCTGTAGTAAGTGCTTGAGGCTCGAAGAGCTTCGGCTCAGAGTCATTGCACTGGAGTCCGAGCTGCAGACACTGCGACACATCAGGGAAGGGGAAAGTTACCTGAACATTTTGTGTCAGGAGGCGGTCACACCTTTAGGATAGGGTCTTCTTATTTGGTCAGGGACAGGAGAGTGTGGCTGCAGCTCAGGCAGGTAAGGGGTCCCACAGGGCAAGAGTGCAGAAGCCTCAGCCTTTGCGATTGTGCAACATGTTTGAGGTTCTTTCAGCTTGTTTGGATGAAAGTGGAGGCTGCAGGATGGATGAGCAACCTGACTAAGGAATGGGAGTGTTTTAGAAACCAGCAAAAGGCCACCAAAAAGTTGATAAAGGGAAAAAATAGAATGAGAGTAAACTAGCTAGGAATATAAACAAAGATAGTCAGAGCTTTTACAAGTATATAAAAAAGGAAGAGAGTAATTAAGGTAAACGTTGGTCCCTTAGAAGTAGAGACTGTAGAAATTATCATAGGGAATGAGGAAATGGCAGAGACATTGCACAAATATTTTGTGTCTGTCTTCATAGTAGAACGGTCCCAGCAGATTGGAAGTTCGCAAATGTAACACTGCTGTTCAAGAAAGGAGACAGGCAGGGAACTACAGGCCAGTTAGCCTGACAGCAGTCATGGGAAAATGCTGGAATCTATTATTGAGGAAATATTAGCAATGCACTTAGAAAAGCATAGTATGATTAGAACAAGTCAACATGCTTTTACAAAAGGGCAATCCTATTTGACAAATTTCTTAGAGTTTTTTGAGGATATAACTAGTAGGGTAGATAAAGGGGAACAAGTAGATGTAATATACTTGGATTTCCAAAGGCATTCGATCAGGTTCCACACAAAAGGTTAATGCACAAGCTAAGGGCTCATGGAGTTGGAGGTGATAGATGAGCATGGATAGATGATTAGGTAACAGACAGGAAGCAGAGAGTAGGGATAAATGGAGCCTTTTTCAAGTTGGCAGGCTGTGACTAGTGGAGTGCGTAAGGGATCAGTGCTGGGACCTCAGCTATTTACAACCTATATTAACGACTTAGATGAAGAGACAGAGAGTAATGTGTCTAGGTTTGCTGACAATACAAAAGTAGGTGGGAATGTAAGCTGTGAGGAGGACACAAACAGGCTGCAGAGATATAGACAGCTTAAGTGAGTGGGCAACAGGGTGGCAGATGGAGTATAATGTGGGAAAGTGGGAGGTTTTTAACTTTGGTAGTAAGAATAGAAAAGTAGAGTTTTTTTTTTAAAAGGCATGAAACTTGTAAATGTTGATATTCAGAGACACTTGGGTGTACTCGTACAAGGAATGCAAAATGTTAGCATGCGGGTACAGAAAGCAATTAGGAAAGAAAGTGGCATGTTGGATTGGAGTACAAGAATAAAGAAGTCTTGCTACAATTGTACGGGGCTTTGGTGAGACCACATGTGGAATACTGTGTACAGTTTTGGTCTCCATATCTAAGGAAGAATATACTTGCATTAGAGATAGGACAATGAAGGTTCATTAGATTGGTCCCTGAGATGAGAGGGTTGTCCTATGAGGAGAGACAGAGTAAATTGGGTCTATATTCTCTGGAGTTTAGATGAATGACAGGTGATCTCACTGAAACACTGAAGATTATGAAGGGGCTTCACAGGGTAGATACTGAGATGCTGTTTCTAGAATCTAGAACAAGGGGGCACAATTTCAGGATAAGGGGCCGATCATTTAGGACTGATATGAGGAGAAGTTTCTTCACTCAAAAGGTTGTGAATCTTTGGAATTCTCTACCCGAGGGTTGTGGATGCTCCATCATTTGATAGCCAGATTTTTGGTCTCTGAGGGAATCAAACAATTTGGGGAGCAGGAGAGAAAATGAAGCCCAAGATCAGCGATGATCATATTGAATGGTGGAGCAGGCTCGATGGGCTGTATAGTCTTCTCAGGAACCCCCTTCTATTTGCTAAGCCTCCTTCTCAGGCTTTGGCTAAATCTCTGATTCACAAATCTGACCTCAGACCACTGCCTACCTTGCTCCTGACATGCCCACCTCTCTTTCACCTTGAAATTGCTGCCCACCCCCAGTCTCCAACCCTTGACTGGATGTCTTTGAAGACCACAAGATACCTGACGCTTAGCATAAAAATAGAAGCGGGCAATATTGTCACATGCTCGCTGGTCAGTCTTGTCCAATTGACTGGCATTGATGCTGTCTTACAGGTTTTAGCCTTTGGCTCTCACCTATCCCCACCATTCCACTTCATCCCATACCCAGCTTCTTTGGCTCACAAGTCTAAGTACAATAGCACAGTCATTATGGTGCTAGACTAGTAATCCAGAGGCTACGGGCTAATAATCTAGAGACAAATTCAAATTCCATCATGGCAGCTGGGGAACTTAAAGTCAGTTAATTAAGTAAATAAAAAGCTGGTATCAATAATGGTGGCCATGGAACTACTAGATTGTCATAAAAACCCATTTTGGGTCCTTTAGGAATGAAATCTGCCTACACGTGACTGCAGACCCATGGCAATGTGGTTACTCCTAATTTCCCTCTGTTGTATAGGGATGGGCAAGAAATGCTGACCTTGCCAAGTGATGCCCATATTCATGAAGGAATAAAAAAAGTAACATTGCGAAATAAATGCATGATTGCTTAAACAAAATGAAATGGTTTCCAGTTTTTGTAATAAATACCAATGCAACAATATAACAAAACATACCTGAGAATCTCAATTAGTATTCATCTGGTTGTAAAACTGATCTTTGGTGTGCACTAAAGTCCTCAGACTTCAATGTTTTTCTACTCTTGGTCACGACTGTAACCTGTGAGTCAAAGCTATATTGCTATTGTGCACCTTAAGGCATTATCTATAATCAAGGGGAAAAATTCTGTTATCACGGAAAGTAATAATATGAGAGAGTCTGGGGGTGGCACTGCAGTGGTGACATCAGCTAAGGAAGTGTATTAGTCATCATCTCCTGAGAAAGCGATTAATGAGGCTTCACCAGGATCACAGCTTTGATTTCCAGTGTTATGACTCATTGTGAGCTCATGAACAAGTTCAAGAAACAACGGATATGCAATCTAACATTTTCACAAGGGACTGTCAGTAAGAGATAGCAAAAGTTTGCAGGGCATCTTAATCTCTATTTCTAAAAACAAAACTCAGGCATTTATAAAAGTTAGATGCCAAAAAGAACAGACTTATTACCAACAAGTAGTAGTGAAAACGTTTTTAAAAACTGCAATTTGGTCAAGGTCAAAATGTGACCTGACAAAGTTTTCAAAATTAATTAAAATATTGACGGCGGAATTCTTGGATTGAGAGGGTCAATCATCTTCCATTTCATAAGTGGTACCATATGTGTTCTTAATGATCATCTGATTGATGTGCATGTCTGACAGTTTGTAAAAATGTGCATTCTAACATGGAAAAGACCATGAGCAACTTGAAGCCCTTGGGTTGTATCTTTTGGTTTTAATTAGCATTCAATCCTCTATTTATTCACATTACTGCCTTAATGGCATAAATGTGCAGCTGAGTTCCATAGAAATTCTGAAACTGTAAGTTGTAGTAAAAATACATCTGACGAACAAAAGCCTGTTGTAAAATCAACTCCAGCAGGCTAAAGGAAAAATTACTGAAGAGATTGTGTACTCTTTAACAATGTGTAATTTACCAGAGAAAAACAGATCACCACAGCAACAAGAACTCGACTCTGTGGCGGCAAGAGATTGGCTGAACACCTGCCTGCTTAACTTGACTACATCAGAGACACGGAGAGAAAACAAATGAACCATCTATCAATCTTGGAGTTGTATTTGAAGAAACCTACTGTTGACAAGTCACTGCCCCAGAAGAGTGGTTCAAAATTAAAAGGACTTTTAAAGACCCAACGAGTAGCTGGAATATGAGTCACTGCTCCACAACTTCACCTCAGCTTTTGTTTTCTGATTGTGTGAGCTCACTTGACTTCATGACTCTTCGCTACCTCACAGGATCATGCCTTAATGCAGATGTAGCAGGCACTTCTAAAATGGTTCACCAGACTACAAGTGAATGCCATGTTACACTGCAACTGTGTCCACCAAGAATCAGGGAACCTCTCAACAAGCCTGAGCCAACCATAAGTACATAAACTTTCATGAAAGGGTTAGTCTAAGGAAAACATTTGATTTGAAAAGGTTTTGCATTTTTGGATGTTTTGCATGTTGTTAAAGCAATTCTAAACTGTGACTGAACCAGTTAGGACTGTTTTCCTTGGAGAAGAGAAGGCTGAGAGGTGATTTGATAGAGGTATTCAAAATCATGAAGGGCCTGGACAGAGTAGATAGATAGTGAGAAAAGAAGCATAAACCACACGAGGAATAACTTTTTCATGCAGCATGTGGTTAAGATATGAAATGTGCTGCCTGAGAGTGTGGTGGAGGCAGGTTCAATTGAAACATTCAAAAGGGAATTAGACTGTTATATGAAAAGGGAGAATGTGCAGAGTTATGGGGACAAGGTGGGGGAGTTATTTTTCTTATTCGTTTGTGGGATGTGGGCATCGCTGGCTCGGCCCACATTTATTGCCCATCCCTAACTGCCTCTTGAGAAGGTGGTGGGGAGCAGTCTTTGTGGTGTAGGTACACCAACAGTAATGTTAGGAAGGGAGTTCCAGGAGTTTGACACAGCAACAGTAAAGGAACGGCGATATAGTTCCAAGTCAGAATAGTGTGTGGCTTGGAGGGGAACTTGCAAGTGGTGGCGGTCCCTTGCATTTGCTGCCCTTGTCCTTCCAGGTGGTAGAGGTCGCAGATTTGGAAGGTGCTGTCTAAAGAGCCTTGGTGAGTTGCTGCAGTGCATCTTGTAGATGTTACATATGTCTGCGAGCATGCGTCGGTGGTGAAGGGAGTGATATTTGTGGATGGGGAGCTAATCAAGCAGGCTGATTTGACCTGGATGGTGTCGAGTTTCTTGAGTGTTGTTGGAGCTGCACCCATCCAGGCAAGTGGAGAGTATTCCATCACACTCCTGACTTGTGCCTTGTAGATGGTGGACAGGCTTTGGGAGTCAGGAGGTGAGTTACTTGCTGCAGAATTCCCAGCCTCTGACCTGCTCTTGTAGCCATCTTATCGATGTGGTCCAGTTCAGTTTCTGGTCAATGGTAACTCCCAGGTTGATATTGGGGGATTCAGCAATGGTAATACCATTGAACATCAAGGGGAGATGGCTAGATTCTCTCTTGTTTGACATGGTCATTGCCTGGCACTTGTGTGGCACGAATGTTACATGCCACTTATCAGCCCAAGCCTGGATGTTGTACAGGTCTTACAGCATATGGACATGGGCTGCTTCAGTATCTGAACATTGTGCAATCAGCGAAAATCCCCATTTCTGACCTTATGATAGATTGATGAAGGCCATTGATGAAGCAGCTGAAGACGGTTGGGTTTAGGACACTACTACCCTGAGGAACTCCTGCATCAATGTCCTGGGGCTGAGACGATCGATTTCCAACAACACAACCATCTTCCTTTGTGCTAGTTATGACGCCAACCAGTCGAAAGTATTCCAGCAATTCTCATTGACTCCAGATTTGCTAGGGCTCCTTGATACCATACTCGGTCAAATGCTGCCTTAATATCAAGGGCTGTCACTCTCACCACACCTGTGGAGTTCAGCTCTTTGCCCATGTTTGGACCAAGGCCGTAATGAGGTCAGGAGCAGAGTGGCCCTGGCGGAACCTAAACTGAGCATCAGTGAACAGGTTATTGCTGAGCAAGTGCTGCTTGATAGCACTGCCAACGACCCCTTCCATCACTTTGCTGATGATCGAGAGTAGACTGATGGGGTAGTAATTGGCCTGGTTGGATTTGCCCTGCTTTTTGTGTACGGGACATACTTGGGCAATTTTCCACATTGTCGGGTAGATGCCAGTGTTGTAGCTGTACTGGAACAGCTTGGCTAGGGGCATAGCTAGTTCTGGAGCACAAGTCTTCAGTACTATTGCCGGAATGTTGTCAGGGCCCATAGCCTTTGCAGTATCCAGTGCCTTCAGCCATTTCTCGATATCACATGGAGTGAATCGGGTTGGCTCAAGACTGGCATCTGTGATGCTGGGGAACTCGGGAGAAGGCCAACATGGATCATCCACTCGCCACCTCTGGCTGAAGATGGTTGCAAATGCTTCAGCCTTTTCTTTTGCACTGGTGTGTTGGCTCCCCCATCGTTATTGGTGGGATATTTGTGCAGTCTCCTCCTCCTGTTCGTTGCTTAATTGTCCACCACCATTCACGACTGGATGTGGCACGACTCCAAAGCTTAGATCTGATCTGTTGGTTGTGGGATCACTTAGCTGTGTCTATCGCATGCTGCTTCCGTTGTTTGGAATGCAAGGCATCCTGTGTTGTATCTTCACCAGGCTGGCACCTCAGTTTTAGGTGTGCCTGGCACTAAGTCAATTGCTCATTCGGAAAACCGGTGCAGATACGATGGGCCAAATGGCCTCCTTCTTCACTAACGATTCTGTGATGTTGTTTAATGCTAATGTCAATTTTTATGCATATACAAAATATGACTTTATTAAGGAAAACAGTGGTTTAAGCCTGAAGTTCTTTAGGAAAAGAGAGCTAAGTTAAATATAAATTTAAAGCTTGTGGAGATAAGACTATTTCCCCAAATTGTACTGTAAAATCACTGTGCTTTTTTGCTCCTGCAAAGTTTAATGGAACATTAGATGTGCTCAAATAAACACACAATTATCGCAGAAAGTGCTTCCTATGTAGCAAATATTAAAATAATCAAGGCTGTAAACCTGAGAGTTAGTAAGCCAGAGGCCTGGATTAATACTCCAGTGACATGAGTTCAAATCTCACCATGGCAGATGGGGAATTTAAACTCAATTAATTAAATAAATTTGGAATAAAAAGCTAGTATCAGTAATGGTGACCATGAAACAAGGATTTCCATAAAAACCCATCAGGTTCACTGATGTCCTTTGGGGAAGGAAATCTACCATCCTTACCCAATCTTGCCTATATGTGACTCCAGACCCACAGCAATGTAGTTAACTAACTGCCCTTTGAAATAGCTTAAGTAAACCACTCAGTTATACCAAACCACTACAAGAAAACCAAATCAGAGTAAAACTGGATGGACTGCCCAGCATTGACCCAGGCACCAGAGTCATAGTTTTTCTTAGGCAGTCCCTTGGGATCGAGGATGACTTGCTTCCACTCTGGTTCGATGGGTTCTGAAATGGCTGATAAGTCCAACGAGTGACCTGCAGACTCTACCACATGAGGGGCAGGTGGTGCTCGAAGGGTCAGGGAGATGAGTAATTTGGAGGTTTGTGTGCTCCCTCAGATGCCTCGATTTCGTCTCCGCATGTTCCCGACGAAGTCCCTCGAGGTGTACAATGCCTTCCCAAATGAGCTTTCTCCATTTAGGACTGTCATGAGCCAGGGACTCCCACAAGTCAGCGGGGATGTTTGTTCTCTTCAGGGATGCTTTGAGGATATCTCTAAAGCCTTCCGCTGTCCTCCTGGGAGATTCTGGCCGCGATCAACTTCAGAGTAGAATAGCTGCTTCGGGAGTCAGGTGTCAGGCATGCAAATGACATTTAACACCCAGTGGAGCTGGTTTTGAGTGATTAGTGCCCCAATGCTGGGCAGGTTGGCTTGCAAGAGGGCACTGCTGCTGCACCACCTTATTTACCACCTGATTTGGGGGATCTTGCGAAGGCATTTCTGGTGGTACTTCTCCAGTGATTTGAGGAGCCGCTATAGGTTGTCCAAGTTTCTGAAGGATACAGGAGTGCAGAAATCACTGTTGTCCAGTAAGCCATGGACTTAGTCTCAGGTTTGAGATCCTGAATCCTCAAATACTCTCTTCCTCAGTTGGCCGAAGGCTGCTGAACCTCATCATCTATGTCTGCCTTCGGCAAGAAGAACTAGAATAGGTAAAGACACACCCAGCCGACTCTGCAAACAGCTCTCCTACATCTGGAGAACTGAGGCAAAATTGGGAGAACTAATCCATAGACTAACCAAGCAATAGCTCATTTCCCGGCGGAGCAGCAGGAGAAGGTAGCGACTCTTCGGTGGGTGAGTGAAGGCATCAGGAGCTGTGTTTTAAAAGTAAGTACTTACTGTTTTACTTACTGTTTTCCTTGTCTTTGAGTTTCTTTTGGCGCCGGAGGAACCGGAAGCTGGTCGGCAGCGAGGACTCCTGGGTGGGTATTTTCCTTAAAGGTGCGGAGCTCCGTGGACTCGGCCTCATTTCCCGGCGGAGCAGCAGGAGAAGGTAGCGACTCTTCGGTGGGTGAGTGAAGGCATCAGGAGCTGTGTTTTAAAAGTAAGTACTTACTGTTTTACTTACTGTTTTCCTTGTCTTTGAGTTTCTTTTGGCGCCGGAGGAACCGGAAGCTGGTCGGCAGCGAGGACTCCTGGGTGGGTATTTTCCTTAAAGGTGCGGAGCTCCGTGGACTCGGCCTCATTTCCCGGCGGAGCAGCAGGAGAAGGTAGCGACTCTTCGGTGGGTGAGTGAAGGCATCAGGAGCTGTGTTTTAAAAGTAAGTACTTACTGTTTTACTTACTGTTTTCCTTGTCTTTGAGTTTCTTTTGGCGCCGGAGGAACCGGAAGCTGGTCGGCAGCGAGGACTCCTGGGTGGGTATTTTCCTTAAAGGTGCGGAGCTCCGTGGACTCGGCCTCATTTCCCGGCGGAGCAGCAGGAGAAGGTAGCGACTCTTCGGTGGGTGAGTGAAGGCATCAGGAGCTGTGTTTTAAAAGTAAGTACTTACTGTTTTACTTACTGTTTTCCTTGTCTTTGAGTTTCTTTTGGCGCCGGAGGAACCGGAAGCTGGTCGGCAGCGAGGACTCCTGGGTGGGTATTTTCCTTAAAGGTGCGGAGCTCCGTGGACTCGGCCTCATTTCCCGGCGGAGCAGCAGGAGAAGGTAGCGACTCTTCGGTGGGTGAGTGAAGGCATCAGGAGCTGTGTTTTAAAAGTAAGTACTTACTGTTTTACTTACTGTTTTCCTTGTCTTTGAGTTTCTTTTGGCGCCGGAGGAACCGGAAGCTGGTCGGCAGCGAGGACTCCTGGGTGGGTATTTTCCTTAAAGGTGCGGAGCTCCGTGGACTCGGCCTCATTTCCCGGCGGAGCAGCAGGAGAAGGTAGCGACTCTTCGGTGGGTGAGTGAAGGCATCAGGAGCTGTGTTTTAAAAGTAAGTACTTACTGTTTTACTTACTGTTTTCCTTGTCTTTGAGTTTCTTTTGGCGCCGGAGGAACCGGAAGCTGGTCGGCAGCGAGGACTCCTGGGTGGGTATTTTCCTTAAAGGTGCGGAGCTGAGTAAACCCGAGACACTACACATGTAGTGTCTCCCACCCATCCTCCTCCTCTAACCTAATAATAAGACCCTTTTTACCCTCCTCCTCTAACCAAAAAGGACTGAGCAGGTAAGCTATTTACTGTTTTTGTTAATATCTATAGTTGTACTTAACTAAGGGGTAATTGAATAAAAGAAATGGCAGCCAGTGTAGTGTATTGCTCCTCCTGCAGAATGTTCGAGGTGAGGGAAACCTCCGGTGGCCCTGCCGACTTCACCTGCTGGAAGTGCATCCGTCTCCAGCTCCTATCAGACCGTGTTAGGGAATTGGAGCTGGAGCTGGATGAACTGAGGATCATTCGGGAAGCTGAGGGGTTGATAGATAGAAGCTACACGGAGGTCGTTACTCCACAAATCAAAGGCAGCTGGGTAACAGTTAGAGGTGGGAAGAGGTCAGTGCAGGGATCTCCTGTGGTCGTTCCCCTCAACAACAAGTATACAGTTTTAGATACTGTTGGGGGGGACGGCCTATCGGGGGCAGGCTGCAGTGACCGGGCCTCTGGCACGGGGTCCTGCACTGTGGCTCAGAAGGGAAGGAGGGAGAATGGGAGAGCACTAGTCATCGGGGACTCGATGGTGAGGAGTACGGACAGGCGGTTCTGTGGGCGCAGGCGAGACGCACGGATGGTTTGTTGCCTCCCTGGTGCCAGGGTCCGTGATGTTTGTGATCGCGTCTTCAGGATCCTTAAAGGGGAGGGGGAGCAGCCAGAGGTCGTGGTGCACATTGGCACCAACGACGTAGGAAGGAAGGGTGGCACAGATGTTAGAAGTGAGTTTAGGGAGTTAGGCTGGAAGCTGAAAGCTCGGACGGACAGAGTTGTTATCTCTGGTTTGTTGCCGGCGCCACGTGATAGTGAGGCTAGGAATAGGGAGAGAGCACAGCTGAACACGTGGCTGCAGGAATGGTGTAGGAGGGAGGGCTTCCAGTTCTTGGATAATTGGACTGCATTCTGGGGAAGATGGGACCTGTTCAAACAGGACGGGCTGCATCTGAACCAGAGGGGCACCAATATCCTGGGAGGGAGGTTTGCTAGTACTGTTCGGGAGGGTTTAAACTAGTTTGGGAGGGGGATGGGAACCGGACTTGTAATCCAGGGACCAGTGGGTCCACTCAGAAAGACAAAGAGTGTAGTGAGGTATTGGGGAAGGTAGCACTGTCGCAGAGGACAGATGGGCACGGAGAAGGGTTAAAGTGCGTATACTTCAACGCAAGAAGCATCAGGAATAAGGTGAGTGAATTGAAGGCGTGGATGGGCACTTGGGACTACGATGTTGTGGCCATCACTGAAACGTGGATAGGTGAGGGGGAGGAATGGTTTTTGGAGGTACCTGGTTATAGATGTTTTCATAAGATTAGGAATGGTGGTAAAAGAGGTGGGGGGGTGGCATTGTTAGTTAGAAATAGTGTAACAACTGCTGAAAGAATTTTCGAGGAGGATCTGCCGACTGAGGCACTGTGGGTTGAGGTCAGGAACAGGAAAGGAGCAGTCACCTTGATGGGAGTTTTCTATAGGCCCCCCAATAGCAGCAGGGAGGTGGAAGAGCAGATTGGGAAACAGATTTTGGAAAGGAGCAGAAGTCACAGGGTAGTAATTATGGGGGATTTCAACTTCCCAAATATTGATTGGCAACTCTTTAGATCGAATAGTTTGGATGGGGTAGTGTTTGTGCAGTATGTCCAGGAAGCTTTTCTGACTCAGTATGTAGACTGCCCGACCAGAGGGGAGGCAATATTGGATTTGGTACTAGGTAATGAACCAGGGCAAGTGATAGAGCTGTTGGTGGGCGAGAACTTTGGAGATAGTGATCACAATTCTGTAGCATTCACTGTGGTAATGGAGAGGGATAGGTATGTGCAACAGGGCAAGGTTTACAATTGGGGGAAGGGTAGATATGATGCTGTCAGGCAGGAACTGAGGAGCATAAGTTGGGAGCATATGCTGGCAGGGAAGGGCACGGTCGAAATGTGGAACTTTTTCAAGGAGCAGATAGTAGGGGCCATTGATAAGCATGTCCCTGTCAGACAGGGAAGGGATGGTCATGTGAGGGAACCGTGGTTGACAAGAGAGGTTGAGAGTCTTGTTAGGAAGAAGAAGGATGCGTATATAAAGTTGAGGAAAAAGGGCACAGGCATAGCTCTGGAGGGATACAAGATGGCCAGGAAGGATCTGAAGAAAGGGATTAGGAGAGCTAAGAGAGGGCATGAAAAATGCTTGGCGGGTAGGATAAAAGAAAACCCCAAGGCCTTTTACGCGTATGTCAGAAATATGAGGATGACTAGGGGGACCGTAGGTCCGGTCAAGGACAATAGCGGGAGACTGTGTGTTGAGCCGGAAGAGATAAGTGAGGTTTTGAATGAGTACTTCTCTTCGGTATTTACAAATGAGAAGGGGTGTATTACTGAAGAGGACGGTGGGAAGCAGACTGGTAAGCTCGAGGAAGTGCTCGTTAGGAGGGAAGATGTGTTGGGGTTTTTGAATAACTTGAAGATAGACAAGTCTCCCGGGCCTGACGGGGTATATCCAAGGATGTTATGGGAAGCAAGGGATGAAATTGCAGAGCCGCTGGCAATGATCTTTTCATCTTCTCTGCTGACGGGGGTGGTACCAGGTGATTGGAGGGTGGCGAATGTTGTGCCCCTGTTCAAGAAAGGGAATAGGAACAACCCTGGGAATTACAGGCCAGTTAGTCTTACTTCGGTGGTAGGCAAGTTGATGGAAAAGGTGCTGAGGGATAGGATTTCTGAGCATCTGGAAAGACACTGCTTGATTCGGGACAGTCAGCACGGTTTTGTGAGGGGTAGGTCTTGCCTCACAAGCCTGATTGAATTCTTTGAGCAGGTGACCAAGCAAGTGGATGAGGGTAAACCAGTGGATGTGGTGTACATGGATTTTAGTAAGGCATTTGATAAGGTCCCCCATGGTAGACTTATGGAGAAAGTCAGGAGGCATGGGATAGTGGGGAATGTGGCCAGTTGGATTAAGAATTGGCTAACTGATAGAAGGCAGAGAGTGGTCTTAGATGGTAAATACTCAGCCTGGAGCCCAGTTACCAGTGGCGTGCCGCAGGGATCAGTTCTGGGTCCTCTCCTGTTTGTGATTTTTATTAACGACTTGGATGAGGAAGTCGAAGGGTGGGTCAGTAAATTTGCAGATGATACAAAGGTTGGTGGAGTTGTGGATACCGAGGAGGGCTATTGTCGTCTGCAAAGGGACTTGGATAGGTTGCAGTGCTGGGCTGAAAAGTGGCAGATGGAGTTTAACCCTGAAAAGTGTGAGGTCGTCCATTTTGGAAGGACAAACATGAATGCAAAATACTGGGTTAACGGTAGGGTTCTTGGGCATGTGGAGGAGCAGAGAGACCTTGGGGTCTATGTGCATAGATCATTGAAAGTTGCAAGTCAAGTGGATAGGGCTGTGAAGAAGGCATATGGGGTGTTAGCGTTCATTAGCAGAGGGATTGAATTTAAGAGCCGTGAGGTGATGATGCAGCTGTACAGGACCTTGGTAAGGCCTCATTTGGAGTACTGTGTGCAGTTCTGGTCGCCTCATTTTAGGAAGGATGTGGAAGCCTTGGAGAGGGTGCAGAGGAGATTTACCAGGATGTTGCCTGGAATGGAGAATAAGTCTTACGAGGAAAGGCTGAACATTCTAGGCCTCTTCTCATTAGAAAGGAGAAGGATGAGGGGTGACATGATAGAGGTTTATAAGATGATCAGGGGAATAGATAGGGTAGACAGTCAGAAACTTTTTCCCCGGGTGGAGCAAAGCGTTACAAGGGGTCATAAATTTAAGGTGAAGGGTGGGAGATATAAGGGGGATGTCAGGGGAAGGTTCTTTACCCAGAGAGTGGTCGAGGCATGGAATGCCTTGCCCGGGGAAGTTGTTGAGTCAGAAACTTTAGGGACTTTCAAAAGGCTTTTGGATAGGTATATGGATAAAGGAGAATGATGGGGTATAGATTAAATTGTCCTTGACAGAGGACAAAGGATCGGCACAACATTGTGGGCCGAAGGGCCTGTTCTGTGCTGTATGTTCTATGTTCTATGTTCTATGTTCTATAGTCATCTATACAGAATCATACCAAACAGCCAATGTCCCAGATTCCCCCCTCACCATCCCTGGGTATGCTCTGTCGCATCGGTAGGACAGACCCATCAGAAGTGGCAACACAGTGGTATGCAGTCAGGAGGGAGTGGCTCTGGGAGTCTGAAGTTTCATGGCATCAGGTCAAATGTAAGTGAAGAAACATCCTGCTGATTATCTCCCTCAACTAAATTCTCAATGCTCATCAACACTTAGGAAGAAGCACTGAGGATTAGCAAAGGCGCAGAACATAGTCTGGGTGGGGCACTTAAATATCCATTCAGAGTGGCTCAGTAGTACCACTACTGACTGAATCTTGAAGGACACAGCTGCCAAAATGGGCCTGTGGCAGGTGGTGAGTGAACCAACACAAGGGAAAAATCTTGCCCTCGCCAATCTTCTTGTTGCAGGTGCATCTGTCCATGGTAGGAGTTACCACCGCGCAGTCCTTGTGGAGATGAAGTCCTGCCTTCACACTGAGAATACCCTCCATTGTATTGTGTGACACTACCACTGTCCCAAGTGGAAAGATTCAGAACAACTTTAGCAGTTCAAAACTGGGCACCCATGAGACACTGTGGAACAGTAGCAGAATTGTATTCAACCGCAATCTGTAACCTCATGGTCCAGCATATTCTGACTCTACCGTTACCATTAAGCTTGGAAATGAACCCTAGTTCAATGGGGAGTGTAGCATGCTAGGAGTGGCAACAGGCAAACCAAAAATGAGGCGTTAACCTAGTGAAGCTACAACACAGGACTACATGCATGCTGAACAGCAAAACCAGCATGCTATAGACAGAGCCAAGTGATTGCACAACCAATGGATCAGATCAAAGCTCTGCAGTCATGATACATCCAGTTGTGAATAGTGGTGGGTAATTAAACAACTAACAAGGAGGAAACTCCACAAATGTTCCCATCCTTAATGATGGCAGAGCACAGCAAGTCAGTGCAAAAGACAAGGCTGAAGCCGTTGCCACCACCTTCAGCCAGAAGTACTGAGTGGATAATCCATCTCAGACTCCAGCATCACAAATGCCTCTTTTTAGCCTGTATGACACTCCACGTGACGTAAAGAAAAGGCTGAGCACACTGGATAAAGCAAAGGGCAATGGGCCCCAACAACATCCTGGCTGCAGTGCTGAAGACTTATGCTCCAGAGTTAGCTGCACTTCTAGCCAAGCTGTTCCAGTACAACTACAACACTGGCATCTACCCGATAATGTGGAAAACTGCCCAGTTATGTCCTATCCGTAAAATGCAGGACAAATCTAATCAAGCCCCATCAGTCTACTCTCGATCATCAGCAAAGTGGTGGAAGGTGCTTTTGACAGTGCTACCGGGCGGCACTTACTCACAAATAAGCTGCTCACCGATATTCAGTTTGGGTTCTGCCAGGGCCACTCGGCTCCAGACCTCATTGCAGCCTTGACCCCAACCTGGACAAAAGAGCTGAATTCCAGAGGTGAGGTGAGAGTGACTTCCCTTGATATCAAAACAGAATTTGACCAAGTGCGGCATCAAGGAGCCCTAGTAAAAATGAAGTCAAGGGAAATCGGGGGAAAACTCTCCACTGGTTGGAGTCATACCTAGCACAAAAGAAGATTATGTTTGTCGAAGACCAATCGTCTCAGCCCCAGGACATTGCTGCAGAAGTTCCTCAGGGCAGTATCCTACACCCAACCATCTTCAACTGCTTCATCAATGACCTTCCCTCCTGCATAAGATCAGAATGGGGATGTTTGCTAATGAATGCACATTGCTCAGTTACATTCAAAACTCCTCAGATAATGAAGTAGTCTGTGTCAGCATGCAAAAGACTTGAACAAGATTCAGGCTTGGACGGATAATTAACAAGTAACACTCGTGCCACAATTAGTGCCAGACAATGACCATCTCCAACGAGAGAGAATCTAACCACCACCCCATCACATTCAATGACATCACTGAATCCCCTAACATCAACATCTTGGGGAGGGAGGGGTAACCATTGACCAGAAACTTAACTGGACCAGCCATATATTCACACAGTGACTACAAGAAGTCAGAGACAGGGTAAATTCTGCAGCGAGTAACTCACCTCCTGACTCCCCAAAGCCTTTTCACTACGTACAAGGTTCAAGTCAGGAGTATGAGGAAATACTCCTGGATGAGTGCAGCTCCAACAATACCCACAAAGCTCAAAACCATCCAGGACAAAGCAGCCCACTTGATTGGCACCCTATCCACTACCTTAAACATTTTTTTCCTCCACCACCATCGAACTGCAGCTGCAATGTGTACTGTCTACAAGATGCACTGCTGCAATGCTCTAAGACTCCTTAGATAGCACCTAGGAGAACAAGAGTAGCAGGCAGATGGGAATGTCACCATATACACATTCTTCTCCAAGTCACATACCATATTGGCTTGGAAATATATTGCCGTTCCTTCACTGTCACTGGGTCAAAATCCTGGAACTGCCTCCCTAACAGCACCATGGGAGTACTGACACCACATGGACTGCAGCGGTTCAAAAAGGCATGTTGCCAACAACCTCTCAAGGGGAATCAGGGATGAGCAATAACTGCTGGCCTTGCCAATGTTGCCAACATCCTATGAATGGATATTAAAAAAACGCGTGAGATAGTGAGACTATTTGCACTGGAACAGAGAAGGCTGGGGAGCTTTACTGAAGATTTTTTTTTACACTGAAGGATTTTCATGTGGTAAATAGAGAAATATTATTACCTCTGATTGGGGTATCAGTAACAATGGTCATTACATAAAATGGTCACAATTCAGAAAGGAGAGGGATCAGGAAAAAAGTCAACGGAGAGAATTTTTAGAGACTATGGAATACTTTGCTACCCAGTGTAGTCAAGGCAGAGGTCATATAAGGAAAAAGTAGAAAAGTATCTGAAGTTGGGGAAGTTACAAATTTGAGTGTTGGGGATGGCGCGGGGGAGTCAGCAGGGCAGTGAGATACATTTGGGATAAAAGTTAGACCTTTCATTTAATGAAAGTATTGAAATAAAGTAATTAAGGGTTTATCAACACTGAATGTCTTTGTTCCTCTTAAAGCTAATTTAGTTGAAGGCTGGAATGTGTCACTTTTAAAAGCAATTTTTCAAAATTACGTTCCTTGTCAAATTATTCACAGGCACATGGTTCAATTCCTCACAGTTGTTACCTCTAAAGTTCATTCTCCTTCAGATTCAGCAGTGCACGGCCTATTTGCATGGGTGCAGCTGCATTTGTCAATCACTCAATCAACGCCAGGACCTTTGGTAATTTAACAGTTTGAAACTGGAAGAATCAAGATTGAGCTCAGCGATCATTCAAGACTTGGGTGATAATATACTGAGGGGTCTTAGAGAATTTGGAAAATTGCTATTACCATGGAGAATAGTGCTAAAGGGAACATCTCCTTTATCAGTCTTAATTGATAATTGCATGAAAGGGTGGAAAGGACAGAGAGCAGTTTCCCATAGAATTTGTTGGCCAAGTGATTTTACTAGTTTAGAAAAAAAGGCAAATATTTACATAGCGCCTTTCGTTACTTCAGGCCATTCCAAAGCGTCTATCGCCATTGAAGTACTTTTGAAGTGTAGTCACTGTTGTAATATAGGAAATGCAACAGTCAACTTGCACACAGTAAGCTCCCACGACAGTAATGTGATAATGACCAATAAACTGTACTTTTATTGATGCTGATTGAGGGCTAAGTATTGGCCATGACTCTCTGCTCTTCAATTTCAACTTTCAATCTTCAATTTACGAATATTGTGTAAGGCCACATATTTTCATAGTGGCAATATTTCCTGTTGGGCCTGTCCCAAATTAAAAAGGAATAGTAGAGAAGTATCAGCATGTACCATGAAAAAAATCTCAGTCACATCAAACAATCTGACAGAACTAACAAAGGGATGCCTCAAATAGATGTCAAAGGAATAAAAAACTAGACTTGTTCAAACTATAGCGATAAAAAAAAGACAGAAAACTAATGCCGTCAGCAGCATGTTAAAGAATGACATTACTCACGTTTTTACATGGAAGCAAATTTAATATTCACAGTGTTTTTGCAAAATTTCATACAAGAGACACAAATGCATTTGAATGCTTGGAGCTACAGATTAAGACTGTGACATTGACCTAACTGGATTTTTGTCATTTAAGGACATTCAAGAAGTGGGAATGCTTTAGACAAATTTTATTATACATAATTTGATCATTATGCACTTGAATGGCATACTAACACTAAATTATTCATCAATAATAGAAAAATTGCAAAACATCTACTGAAGCTTCCAAATTGATACTCAGGTTTTCAATGATTTATATTAGGTTGCAAATTATATTTTTAATAGAAGAGTTGACGTGAAACACTCAGAGGGCAAAGAATTTTGTTGCAAAAAATTGAACTGAATGAAAATAAACTCATCTCGCACTATTGTGTGACAAACCAAGTGACCTATTTCAAAAGTTTCCTATTTATTATGTTACGACCAGGTTAGCAATGTCTAGGGGTCTTTTGATATCTATACCTGGTCTTATTGCAAAATGGTTTAATCTTAAACACACTGTGTTTTGAGCTGTCCTTCGTGTGAATCCTTGTTCACAGTTTCCAATTATCAGGCGAAGAACTGAGCACAAACAGGCTTTCTAAGGTTTAAAGCAGAAAGATGAAATTTATTAAACCTTAAACTTAAACTAATATGGTTCACGCTTATGGATATACAACGTGCCCACATCAGCATGCACACTCAATATAAACATGCAAATTAGGGACAGAAAAGAGCAGAAGAAAAGATACGTTGAACAGTTTGAGGCAACATCTTGTTACTGTTTCTCGAGCTTGCTGTAGTCCTTGATTGAAGATATGGTCGTGCGTTTTGTTGGGACCCAGTATTAGACTTAAACCTTGTTCATGTAGGAAATCTTTTCTCTGTGTTTATGTGACTTCAATGGTTTCAGTTCCCTGAGAGATGAGCAGGCAGACAGGAGAGCAGATGTTCTCGGTTCCAGGAGAGGTCTTTACTCCATAAGCATACAGCTTTGTCTCACTTAATTCCCTTTGTTGGGAGTTCAAATTAAAAAAAAACTCCCAAGGTGCCCAGCACGTTGGTCATGTGACTAGCTCCTTATATGGAACAGTCTCTTCACATCCTTTGTTGGAGGTTCAAATTTCTCCGCAACAGCCAGTTAGCCATGTGACTAAAACTGGTCTGACCACTTCTGTGTATTGCGGAAGCAACTGCTGGATCTCCATTGTTTCAACATTGTCTGTTACAATGGAAATCTCTTTCCAGCCAGGGCTTGCAATTTTAAGTTTTAATGTGGTGAAATAATGTGTGCCTCTGTCTTGGCAGGTGGGGTTTGCCTGACAATTAACATTTTGGATTGGGCCAGGGATGAAATTCTGCGCTTGATATAAACTGATGCAATAAACTGACTTCTAGACATTTTGCACAACTTGAACTTGGCACTCAAACACTGCAAAGTGCCAGTCTGACTAGCTCAACGATAAACTCTGAACAGCATGTTTCATTCTGTTCATCCAAACTCACCTCTCACCTGTTCTCAGTTAATTTCAACTAAACCACCTATGGTGGACAAGAACTTTCATAACAGGGAAATCATTCCAGGAATTATCTAATTCCTGTCTAAACACACACTGTTTAAATATTGTTTGAAAATTACGTGAATGGGTTGAATAGCTTACTGCATGCAGACAAACAGGGTGTTGGGTTGTACTAATAGAAGGATTCAGTGCATGTAAAAGAATACCATTTTGTTACTATACAACTAGCTGGTCAGATTGCATCAGGAGTACCATACCCAATTTTGGCCCACTACATGTATAGTGATATAGTGATTTTGGAAAAGGTCGGGAGGTGAGCTACAAGAATAATTCTTTGCTGAAAAAATCTCAGCTACTCTGAAAGGCTCAAGGACTGTTCTCTATTTACTTTAGAGCAGTGTACACATAGAAGTGACCTGATAGAGGTATGTAAAAATAATTAAAGTGCTGGATAGTATGTTTACTGTTAGATTATCAGGATGCCGTCTTTCGGATAGGATGTTAAACTGAGGTCCTGTCGACCCTCTCAGCCAGATGTAAAAGATCCTATGACACAAATAGAAGAGCTGGGGAGCTTTCCCGTATGTTCTGGCCAATATTTATCTGTCAACCAACATCTCTAGAATAGAATATCTGGTCTTCATCAGCTTACTGCTTGAGGGACCATGCTGTGTGAAAATTGGTTACCACATTTCATACATTACAACAGTGACTATACTTCTAAAGCAATTAATTGGCTGTAAAACACTTCAGGACATCATGAGGTTGCGTAAGACGTTAAATAAATGCAAGTCTATATTTTCTTTCTTTATTATTTCAGTTTAGCAGAATGGGGAGGACCAGGGACGTGAATCGCATCATATGAATGAAAGTGTCTTTATAGATTTGGCTTGTGTGATCTGATGTACTGGCTTCAATCACCAGAGGGTGTAAGGGAGGCATTTTTCCTTATTGACCCCGGATTTTTTCCCTCGCTATGAGGGAAGGGCAGTAAGGGTGGGTGAAAGAAGTAGTGGAGGGGGGAGGGGCAAGGATGAGAGAGGGAGCAGGAGATGGGTTGAGGGTGGTGTGGTGGGGGGGGGGGGGAAGAGAAGTGAGGAGGAAGGGGTTAGAGGAAGAGAGAGAGGGGGGGAAGGGGAAGGAGGGAGAAGGGCAGGTGGAGGGAGAGGAAAAAGGCATGGGTGGGAGAGAAGGAGCAGAGAAAGGCACAAGGAAATTTATAAAGAGGGACTAACTTGATATGACATTAATTGAAAACTGAAAATCAAAGCTAATACTATGTAACTAATATGGATTATAATTAAGCAAGAATGGCACGTTGACTGTGCCTTAGCACATTACACATATAAATCACCAAGCATTGCAAGAGAATTTCTGATCAGAAATAACTGTGCACCATTCATTAACCAAATTAATCTGAAGACATGATAACCTACAGTAATTCGAGTTTTCTGAATGAAGACATGATAATCCATTATTAATAAAGCTAACTTCTTTCAATTCTAAAAATAACATCTGAACTTCAACAAACAAATCAGTCATAATAAATATTCAAAAGCCATCAACTTCTTTGATCTATGGTTAATTAATAAAGTAGAAACATCTCATGATTAACAAAAAAAAACTTCTAACAAATGGTTTATTAATGCATCTTCAGAATGCCGAACAAGATATTTCCCAAATGTATTCCTCTGATATTTATGAAACTTTCATAGCTAAGTTTTATTCATGAATCATTATTTTCTGTGAGGTTTCCAATAATTCTCATGAAATTTGGTACTAATGCTATTTGGGACATACCAGTGAAAAGTGAACGTTTCAGTACATACAAACTTGGAGCAGGAGTAGGCCACTCAGCCACTCGAGCCTGCTCCGCCATTCAATAAAATTATGGCTGATCTGATTGTAACCTCGACTGCACATTCCCACCTACCCACGATAACCGTTCACCCCCTTGCTGATCAAGGATTTACCTACCTCTGCCCTAAAAATATTTGAAGACTCTGCTTTCACCGCCTTTTGAGTCCAAAGACTCATGACTCTGAGGAAAAATTTCTCCTCATCTCTGTCTTAAATGGGTGACCCTTTATTTTTAAATAGAGACCCCTCCGCAAAAAGAAGTAATAATGGAAATGATTTCAATTGATTGAAACTATTTGTAGTCCAAGGCAGTGAAAATAATCTTCGTTGGCTCAAAACCTAATAGCATATGCTACTGTGGTTGTGCAACTGGACTAGTGATCCAATGGCAGTTGTGGAATTTAACTTCAGTTAATTAAATAAATCTGGAAAAATAAAGCTAGCGACAGTAATGGTGGCCATGAAACTACCGGATTATCGTAAAAACCTAACTGGTTCACTTATGTCCTATCAGGAAGGAAATCTGTCACTCTTACCTGGTCTGGCCTATATATGATTCCAGACCCACATCAATGTGATTGACTCTTAACTGCCCTCTGATATGGACTAGCAAGCCACTCAGCTGCATCAAAACCTCTACGATGGACTGCAGCGGCTCAAGAAGGTGGCTCACTATCACTTTTTTGAGGGCAATTAGGGATGGGGATAAATGCTGGCCTTGCCAGCGATGCTCATATCCCATGAATAAGTTTTTTTAAAAATCATGCTCCATGGCTAGCCAACAGATTGTACAATGAGATTTCGCCTTGGGATGTGACCATAGCTTACCAGTAAGTTTCCGTATCAGTCTCATCTGTAGGCGTACTTATCTTACTGTTGTCCATTACAACTGAGCATCTAAAATCTGTACCTCCGTATTTACAAAGTACACCTATTTTCAACATTTTGTATTTATGTTTGAGAAAAGCAGAGAGGTTATTCAGCCCTACAAACTACTCATTTCCATCCCTAATCTTCACAAAAGTTATATGTTAAAATCCCCTTTATAACCTAACAGGTAAATGCAGCCACACAGGCCAGAAGAATCTTGGATTTATTCCCAGTTCTGTGCATGAACTAGCTGATCTCAGACATAGCAGCTACGGGGCAGCTTAATTGGCCTCACTATTGTAAGCATGCAAGTGGGGCACGGGGGCTGGAGTTGGGGGGGGGGGGGGTGCGTGGGGAGAAAGAGAAGAGAAGAAATCAAGTTTCACATTTCTAATCTTCTACAGTTCCAAAGCGTGAAAGCAGACGATGAGCAAGGGCACAGACAGTAGTACCCTTTCACTGTATTATAGGCAACTGAGTGCAGTATACTTACCCAAGAATTCTCTCCCATCCCCATGGAGACATGATAGCTTGGGTTTCTTCTCACACCTGGAATTGCGTGAGAAGAGCGATTAACTTAGAAGTCAATCTCAAGCCATCCAACTGAGAGAAAGCATGTCACGGTCTTGGAAATGTAGCATGATTAGCTGATCTTTCTGGGGCTGCTCCAGTATGCACCTGTAAACCACCAGAGCAGCTCCACTGACATGCAGATAGTCAAGCGAGCATGGAAAACATGTGTTTGTAATGACTGATCTGAAATTATAGGCATGGGGAAGTTTTCTTTTTATATTGAAAGCATAACCACCCTCATGCTGTCTTCCATTAAATACCAAAATCAAATATTTTTAGTTTAAAACAAAAAGACAATTTCCACATGTGCATCACAAAAAAGGGAATTGGCAGAGCAGTAAAAGACTTGAAAGACTTGCATTTATATAGTGCCTTTCATGACCTCAGGATGCCCCCAAAGAGTTTTACAACCAGTGAGGTACTTTTGAAGCGTAGTCTCTGCTGAAATGAATTAAACAAGGCACCCAATTTGCATACAGCAAGCTCTCACAAACAGGAATGTGATAATGACGAAATAATCTGTTTTTTTAGTGATGTTAATTGAGGGATAAATATGGGCCAGGACACCAGGCATAACTCCCATGCTCTTCTTCAAAATAGTGCCATGTGATCTTTTACGTTCACGTGAGGGGGCAGACAGGGCCTCGATTTTGAAGTCTCATCTGAAAAATGGCACCTCAGACAGTGCAGTAATCCCTCATTACTGCACTGGAGAGTCTGCCTTGATTTCTGTGCTGAAGTCCTGGTCTTACATGTTTTGGCCAAAGTTGAAGCCTTGCTTTTATTGTGCATTCACTGCAGCAAACATCATGTCATTGAATGGGATATCTACTACTTATTTCATTCGAAAAGTTATAACCAAGGCTGCTAGTTTGCAGCTTACATGAAAAAGTGAATGGAGTCACAGAATATGATCCCCAAAGCACTAGTAAAATTCACAGAAAATCTCATGTAATAAAAATGCAATACAATTAATTCAGTGACTATAAGCTACAGGATCTAATTATAAATGAACAGAATCTTGGAATGCAAGCCCCTAAATAGTGGTAAAAGTCATAAGATCCATTTTAATAAAAATGGAATTTGATGCATTCAGTCACCACAAAATAACGTCACCAGTCATAACTAACAATTATTTTTAATTAGAAAATAAGTCAGAGGTTGAGGTCCCATCACATCCGGGTCTGAAGCCCATTTGTATTATTTCTACGATTTATTTTGAAAGCGTATCTCCTTTAGTGCACACAAGTGGGTGTGTGAGGGGGTGGAATTCAAACCAAGGCAACTTCAAAATCTGTCCGCAATTAATACACAAAAGGCAAAAGCTTGTTTCTTTGCACATTTAATAAGGTTTAGACACATCGACTCTACCTGTGGGTAAAATAACAAGAAAAAAAGCTAGAATTAGGACTACTTACTTGGTTAAATCATGACTGAAAACGCCGGGTAGTACAGGGAAATTACGAGTGCTCCCAATACTGGAAAATGTTACCAATGATTTTATAACCACAGAGTACACTAGAGATGCGAGTTAAAGAAATTAAAATGCTAGGAATGCCTTGCTCAATTGGATTTTCCCAGTTGAGCCATGCAGAAGAGGAAGAATGCAAATCTAATTCCTATTCTGTGCTGAGTTAGTGAGGGCCTTGGTAGGGCATTAATTCACTTCAGCTCCCCCTGGACAGGGAGGGGAAAGTGGCCACGATTCCCACTCATGCGACTCCTGCTGAAAGTCACCATAAAGTATGACTGCATCCCTGATTTTAATCGCTCCACGCCTTCAGTTGCCTAGGTCACAAGCTCTGGAATACCCTCCCTACACCTCTCCATCTCATTTTCCTCCTTTAAGACATTTCTTAAAACCTACCTCTTTGACCAAGCTGTTGGTCATCTGACCTAATATCTCCTTTTGTGGCTCAGTATCATACTTTGTTTTACAATGCTCCTGTAAAGTGCCTTGGGACGTTTTATTACGTTAAACGCACCATATAAATATAAGTAGCTGTTGTTGTTGTTGTTGAGTGTCAGGTGAGGACTCAGCTGTGATTCCCCCTGTGGCAAAATGGCTTGTTGATACTAATGTCAAGTCTCACTCATGAATGATGGCCACCTGAGAGACACATCAGCAAGCAACCAGCATCCACAGAATGATAAGTCAACAAAGAGTCAACGCCTTCAGGAGAGGAAAGGAGAGGGTAGTGAGGAGCTAAAATTAGGAAATTAGTTTAGTTTAGAGATACAGCACTGAAACAGGCCCACCGAGTCTGTGCCGACCATCAAACACCCATTTATACTAATCCAACACTAATTTCACATTCCTACCACATCCCCACCTGTCCCTATATTTCCCTACCACCTACCTATACTAGGGGCAATTGCTAATGGCCAATTTACCTATCAACCTGCAAGTCTTTGGCATGTGGGAGGAAACCGGAGCATCCGGAGGAAACCCACGCAGACACAGGGAGAACTTGCAAACTCCACACAGGCAGTACCCAGGATTGAACCCGGGTCGCTGGATCTGTGAGGCTGCAGTGCTAACCACTGCGCCATTAGGAAAGCTATTCGAATCTTATTTTTATTGCGAGGGGAATTGAATACAAAGATAGGGAGATTATGCTTCAGCTATACAGGGCATTGTTGAGACCACATCTGGGGTACTGTGTACAGTATTGGTCTCCTTATTTAAGGAAGGATGTAAATGCGCTGGAGGCAGTACAGAGAAGGCTCACTTGACTAATACTAGTCTTGCATCCACTAAAATTTAGAAGAGTAAGAGGCGACTTGATTGAAACATATACAATTCTGAGGGGTCTTGACAGGGTGGATGTGGAAAGGATGTTTCCCCTTGAGAGAATCTAGAACTAGAGGTCATTGTTTAAAAATAAGGGGTCACCCATTTAAGACAAAGATGAGAAGAAAAAATTTTTCTCAGAGGGTTGAGAGTCTTTGGAACTCTCTTCCTCAAAAGGCAGTGGAAGCAGAGTCTTTGAATATTTTTATGGCAGAGGTAGATAGATTCTTGATAAGCAAGGGGGTGGAAGGTTATCAGAGGTAGGTGGAAATGTGGAGTAATTTGTTCAGCCATGAACTTACTGAATGGCAGAGCAGGCTTGAGGGGTCGAGTGGCCTACTCCTGCTCCTAATTCGCATGTTTGCATAACCTCTTTCAGATCTGTATCTGAGTTAAAATCTACACTGCAATAATTGGGAGAAAGGGAAGAGCCAGATCATAGCACATGCATGTTATCCACTTTGGTAGGAAAAACAAAAGCAGAATAATTCTTATATGGTGAGAAACTGAGAAATGCTGGTATTCAGAGGGATCTGGGTGTCCTTGTACATGAATCACAGAAAGTTAACATGCAGGTATTTTTTATTCATTCGTAGAATGTGGCATCACTGGCTGGACCAGCATTTATTGCCCATCCCTAATTGCCCTCGACGAGGTGGTGGTAAGCCACCTTCTTGAATTGCTGCAGTTCTTGGGGTGTAGGTACATCCACAGTGCTGTTAGGTAGGGAGTTCCAGGAGTTTGACCCAGAGACAACGAAGGAATGGTGATATAGCTCCAAGTCAAGATGGTGTGTGGCTTGGAGGGGAACTTATAGGTGGTAGTGTTTATGCATCTGCTGCCCTTGTCCTTCTAGGTGGTAGAGGTCATGGGTTTGGAAGGTGCTGTCGAAGGAGACTTGGTGAGTTGCTGCAGTGTGTCTTGTAGATGGTACATACTGCTGCCACTGTGCGTCGGTGGTGAAGGGAGTGAATGTTGAAGATGGTGGATAGGGTGCCAATCCAGTGGGCTGGGGTTGCTTTGTCCTGGATGGTGTCAAGCTTCTTGAGTGTTGTTGGAGCTGCACCCATCCAGGCAAGTGGAAAGTATTCCATAACACTCCTGATTTGTGCTTTGCAGATGGTGGACAGGCAATGGGGAGACAGGAGGTGAGTTATTCACCACAAAATTCCCAACTTCTGACCTGCTCTTGTAGCCACAATATTTATGTGGCTGGTTTAGTTCAGTTCAGTTCCTGGTCAATGGTAACCCCCAGGATATTAATAGTGGGGTATTCACAGATGGTAATGCCATTGAATCTCTCTTGTTGGAGATGGTCATTGCCTGACACTTGTGTGACGTGAATGTTACTTGCCACTTACAGCCCAAGCCTGAATGTTGTGCAGGTCTTGCTGCATATGAACATACAACAAACAGTCAGGATAAATGGGGCATTTTTAGCTTGGCAAACTGTAACTCCTGAAGTGCCTCAGGGATCACTGCTGGGGTCTCAACTATTTACAACCTATGTTAATGATTTTGATGAAGGGACAGAGTGTACTGTAGCCAAATCTGCTGGTGATACGAAAATAAGTGGGAAAGAAAGTTGTGAGGAGGACATAAAGAGTTTGCAAAGGGATATAGATAGGTTAAATCAGTGGATAAAAATTTGCCAGATGGAGAATAATGTGGGAAAATGCATTATCCACTTTGGTAGGAAGAATAGAAAAGCATATTATTATTTAAATGTAGACAGACTGCAGGATGCTCCAGTACAAAGGGATCTGGGTGTCCTCATACATGAATCACAAAAGGTTAGCATGCAGGTGCAGCAGGTAATTAGGAAGGCAAATTCAATGTTGGCATTTACTGCAAGGGGGATGGAGTATAAAAGTAGGGAGGTCCTGCTACAGCTGTACAGGGCATTGGTGAGACCACACCTAGAGTAACGTGTACAATTCCGGTCTCCTTATTTAAGGAGGGATATACTTACATTGGAGACAGTTCAGAGAAGGTTCACTTGGTTGATTCCTGGGATAAAGGGGTTGACTTATGAAGAAAGATTGATCAGGCTGGGACGATACTCATTGGAGTTTAAAAGAATGAGAGGTGATCTTGTTGAAACATCTAAAATTTTGAGGGTGCTTCACAGGGTAGATGCTGGAAGGATGTTTCCCCTCATGGCGAAATCTAGAACTAGGGGGCACAGTTCCGGAATAAGGGGTCTCGCATCTAAGATGGAGGTGAGGAGGAATTTCTTCTCTGAAGGTCGTAAGTCTTTGGAATTCTCTACCTGAGAGAGCAGTGGAGGCTGGATCATTGAATATATTCAAGGCTGAGTTAGATTTTTAATCTACAAGGGAGTCAAGGGGGGCAGGCAGGAAAGTGGCGTTATGGCCACTATCAGATCAGCTATGATCCTGTTGAACGGCGGTGTAGGCTCAAGGAGCCAATTGGCCTGCTCCTCTTTCTTATGTTATGGGCTGAACTCCATGCTAATTGAAGAAACATAGAAAATAGGAGCAGGAGTAGGCCATTCGGCCCTTCGAGCCTGCTCCACCATTCATTATGATCATGGCTGATCATCCAACTCAGTAGCCTGTTCCCGCTTTCACCCCATGCACTTTGATCCCTTTAGACCCAAGAGCTATATCTAACTCCTTTTTGGAAACATTCATTGTTTTGGCCTCAACTGCTTTCTGTGGTAGTGAATTCCACAGGCTCACCACTCTCTGGGTGAAGAAATTTCTCTTCATCTCAGTCCTGAAAGGTTTACCCCGTATCCTTAGATTATGACCACTCGTTTTGGACTGCCCCACCACGGGAACATCCTTCCTGCATCTATCCTGTCGAGTCCTGTTAGAATTCTATAAGTTTCTATGAGATCCCCCCCTCACTCTTCTGAACTCCAGCGAATATAATCCTAACCGACTCACTCTCTCCTCATACGTCAGTCCCGTCATCCCAGAAAACAAGTCTGGTAAACCTTCGCTACACTCCCTCTATAGCAAGAACATCCTTCCTCAGAAAAGGAGACCAAAACTACACACAATATTCCAGGTGTGGCCTCACCAAGGCCCTGTACAATTGCAGCAAGACATCCCTGTTCCTGTACTCGAATCCTCTTGCTATGAAGGCCAACATACCATTTGCCTTTTTTACCGCCTGTTGCGCCTGCATGCTTACCTTCAGCGACTGGTGTACGAGAACACCCAGGTCTCGATGCATATTCCCCTCTCTCAGTTTATAGCTGTTCAGATAATAATCTGCCTTCCTGTTTTTGCTACCAAAGTGGATAAACTCACATTTTTCCGCATTATACTGCATCTGCCATGCATTAGCCCACTCACTCAACTTGTCCAAATCACCCTGAAGTTTCTCTGCATCCTCCTCACAACTCACCCTCCCACCCAGTTTTGTATCATCTGCAATTTGGAGATATTACATTTAGTTCTCTCATCTAAATCATTAATATATATTGTGAATAGCTGTGGTCCTAGCAGCGATCCCTGCGGTACCCCACTAGTCACTGCCTGCCATTCGGAAAAAGACCCTTTTATCCCTATTCTTGGTTTCCTGTCTGCCAACCAATTTCCTATCCATTGCAATACACTACCACCAATCCCATGCACTTTAATTTGAAGAGGATTTGAAGAGTTTGTTTACAACTGAGTTCTAGACTAACTCGTCTGTTGGTAATTCATTTATCCTTCTTTCCTTCATGTGACATTGGCTACCATCTAGTCACTTTGCACAGTTTACACATCAAAGATGATTGAAGAATTATGTTCAGAGCTGTTGACTTCCTTCAACAGCCTTGGATGTATGCCATCTGGACTTAATTCATCCACTGAGTTCTGCTAATATTATTCAGAACCAAGTAATTTTCTACATTTATCTCTTAACTATTCCCCCCATTCTTCTTTAGTATACATATGCTGAGATTCATCATGATTTGTAAACATTGTTGTAAAATATCTACCTAATATCTCCACCAGGTCTCTACAATACCTTCATTCTTTGCAAAGAGATTTGTTCCTAAGCAGCCCCACACAATCTTTAATTATTTTACTTTTCAAATTCTTGTCAAAACCTTTACCATTTCTTTTTTTTCATTTCTTACTCGTTTTGGCGTCCAAGACAGACCCACGTCATACCGAGTTCCACACTAAATCCGACTGTGTTATAGGAGGGCTCCAGTATACTTGTTGAAGAGGGATTGCAATGAAAGTTCTCTGGACTAATTCCTGGCATGAAGGGATTGTCCTATGAGGAGAGACTGAGTAGACTAGGCTGTATTCTTTAGAGTTCAGAAGAATGAGAGGTGATGGGTCTATATCAAAAGGACATAGACAAGTTGGTGGAATGGGCAGACAGGTGGCAAATGAAGTTCAATGCAGAGAAATGTGAAGTGATTCATTTTGGTAGGAAGAACAGAGACACAATATAGAATAAAGGGTACAATTCCAAAGGGGGTGCAGGAGCAGAGAGACCTGGGTGTATATGTGCATAAGTCATTGAAGGTGCCAGGACAGGTTGAGAGAGCAGTTAATAAAGTATAGAGTGTCCTGGGCTTTATTAATAGGAGCATAGAGTACAAGAGCAAGGAAGTTACGTTGAACCTCGGTCACAGCTGGAGCATTGCCTCCAATTCTGGGCGCTGCATTTTAGGAAAGATGTGAGGGCATTGGAGAGAGTACAGAAAAGATTCACGAGAATGATTCCAGGGATGAGGAATTTCAGTTATAAAGATAGATTGGAGAAGTTAGGACTGTTTTCCTTGGAGAAGAGAAGGCTGAGAGGTGATTTGATAGAGGTATTCAAAATCATGAGGGGTCTGGACAGAAGAGATAGAGAAACTGTGCCCACTCATGAAAGGATCAAGAACAAGAGAGCACAGATTTTAAGTATTTGGTAAGAGAAGCAAAAGCGACATGAGGAAAAACTTTTTCACGGAGCAAGTGGTTAAGGTCCGGAATGCCCTGCCTGAGAACGTGGTGGAGGCAGGTTCAATTGAAGCATTCAAAGGGGAATTTGACAGTTATAAGAAAAGGAAGAATGTGCAGGGTTATGGGGAAAAGGCAGGGGAACGGAACTGAGGGTGTTGCTCAGAGAGCCACTGCAGACACGATGGGCCGAATGGCCTCCTTCTGCACTAACGATTCTGTGCTTCTGTGAAAGGACATCTTTCCATTTTTTTTGTCTTCAAGTATGATCACATATTCAGCCTAAATTATTTTGTTTTCTGTTTTTTCTTCAGCACTTTGGCCAAAAATCCCTTTTATTTTCCCGGTTAACGTACGTGTGTGTGTGTGTGTGTGTGGGGGGGCTAGGATAAATAAGGGACTTTAATATTTCAATTTGTATGTTTTATTTCATTATTGGTTAAGATTTGGCTTATAATAAACTGATAATTTTGTTTTTTTATTAAAGAAACCTTGTTGATGTGTGTATTCTAGGGGAAAATAGAGTATATGACTGACTATATCAGTAAGTGGGAAAGTTTAAACACATGTTGTGACCTGTGGAGAAGTGGGAGAACTAGAATAAACAGTGCACTCCTCCCGCCTTGGTCCTAACATTTGACAGGGTAAACACTCTGGTTGGGCAGTCTTGAACCAGTCAAGAAGGGGTCGGCCATTTAGGACTGACCTAAGAAATTTCTTCCTTCAAAGGGTTGTGAACTTTTGGAATTCTCAACCCCAGAGAGATGTGAACATTCAGGACATATTCAAGTCAGACCGCAAGGCAACCTAGGGCTATAGGGTTAGTGAGGGAAGATGTAGTTGAGGTAGAACTTCAGCCATGATCTTATCGAATGCCAGAGGTTCTGAGTGGCCTATTCCTGCTCCTTTTTCTTAAGCTATCATAAAAAGCTTATTATGCACATGGGGATACATTACCTGTAGTCTCAGTGACTATATGTTCATCTCCTATATCCAAGTGTTTTTCTAGTAGATTCAATATTAATCATTTGTGTTGCTTATGTCTTTGCCTAGAATACATGTTTAATTACTTCCCCCGCCACACCACTTCTCGAGTGAGTGAGCTGCAATGTTTACACCCATCTTCTGGTGTGAATTGTCCAGCAGAAATACAGATTAATGGGAGAGACTTGAAACAGAATCTTCAAAACCCTAGGTCTTGTTGCATTTTTGAATGCCACATCAAGTTCTGCATTCACTCATCACACAGGACAAAAGAAAAATTGAGGGCAGCCAAATCACCCCATTTCAGAACATAACCAAAATATATTCCTTCAGAATGATACTAAGTCTAATCTTAGACATAGGATTGAGATAAATTAGGATAGTTGATAGTGAGTTGCACTGCAACAATTCAATAAATTCTGTTGATGTCGACTATCAAAAGAATACGTCATTTAAAAAAAAAATTCCTACATGTTAGTCTCAACTCAGTGGTACCACTCTCACCTCTCACCTTCAGGTAGGTTATGGGTTCAAACCACATTCCAGAGGCATGAGCATGTCATCTAAGCTCATGCTTCAATGTAATAGCGCTGAAATCCTGAAGGTGTCTTTCAGGTGAATGGTAAACAAAGGCCCTGTCTATTCAGGTGGGTGGAAAAGAACTTCTCAAAGATTCAATCATGAGTGGACAAGGTCTTCTGGTTTTCGGATGAGACAGTAAACCAAGGCTGACTGTTCAGTTGGGCATAAAAGAGCCAATGGCACTATTTGAAGAACAGCAGGAGTGTTTTCCCAATATTCATCAACCAGCATCACTATAAACAGATTATCTGATCATTTATTTCATTGGTGTTTGCGAGATCTTGCCGTGTGCAAATTGCCTACATTACAACAGTAAATAAACTTCAAAGGTGCCTCATTAGCTATGATACTACACTTCGGTACACAACATGGTGCGATATAAATGCAAGTTCTTTGTTTTACATAGCAAACAAACGGCAGGTGTTGCAACACAAGTTAATGGGTAATAAAACAGATCGAGATAGCAAATTTGGGGGGTTTTGACACGCACTTTTATTTTAAAGGTTAATTTCTCAAAGGGTTATTAGTAAATAAGCTGTTTAGCACACAATCTTAAAGTGTCGAATAGCTGTGATCAGTTTCAAAATTGTAGCTTCTGCTTTGATGCCAAGGTGTTTTACAAGGCCTCTTCTTTATATGTCTGGGAAAGGGTTTGACCTGAATAGCTGAGACTTCCATCATATGAAAGTCATCCAAGTGTTTTCAAGACCGGTTTGGATAAAGTGAGCACCCTTTAAGAGCATTTCCATTTCCTATGTTGATTTTTTTATTCGTTCATCGATGTGGGCATCGCTGGCAAGGCCATCATTTATTGCCCATTCCTAAATCGCCTTTGAGAAGGTGGTGGTGAGCAATTCATTTTTATTGCTTTTTTCAAGGCAACATAACTAGATTCCAGTACAACTACAATTTATAGTTCAGGTTGTTAGAATTCAGTATAAACCCACAATGTGCACACAGACTGGAATGGATGCATACAGATTTAATGAACCAGGAAACCATTAGAACACAAACATACACTGAGCAAAGACACTTCAAAAATACAGCTTTACTTCTTTCTGGATCCCCAGCACATGAATGAAACTCTTGTATCATGTTAGGAATGTAGTAGCTGCAAACAGTAGCACTAAATTCCAATAATAATTAGCTTTCCAAAACTAAAAACAGAAAATGCTGGAAACATTCAGCCAGTCAGGCTGCACCAGACTTTAAGCACTCTCAGTATTTTGCTTCTGTTTCTCATAAAAACTAATTCACTACCCAATATGCAAATGACCCTGGGCATAGCTTAGAGCAAATTACTGCATTACTGCAACAATGTCCCTGTGCCCCAGAATAGATTGAGAAAGGTCGTCATCACAGCAAGCTGCAGTTGTAAGCCGTGTGGAACAGCAGACCAGTGAAGGTCAGACTGGAGCTCTGGGTAGCAAACTACTGTTGAAGACTCTTATGAGGAACACTGGGATCACTGAGCTTATCCTCCTAAAGAGAGGGAAATCCATCATTAGAATCCCCTTTTAATCCCTCTTTTCATAGAAAACTATGAGTAATTTCAATTCTGGCTTTGCAATTGTCAAACGGGTTTGAGGTGCTTGCAACCTGTGTGGACAAAAGTGAGGTCTGCAGGGTGGATGAGCAGAGTGGCTATGGCACATGGTACAGGAAACCGTTCAAGCAGTGGGGGAAGTAAAAAGGAACAAATGCTAGTAGGGGACAGTATAGTGAGGGGGATTGACACAGTTCTCTGCAGCAAAGAGCGAGAGTCCAGACAGCTGTGTTGCCTGCCCGCTACCAGGGTTCGGGGCACCTGCTCAGAGCTGGTGAGGAACTTACAGTGGGAGGGGGAGGATCCATTCGTCATGGCCCATGTAGGTACCAACAACATAGGTAGGTAGGACAAGAAAAGAGGTTCTGCACAGTTAGTATGCTAGGCACCAAAATTAAGCAGAATCTCAAAAGGTAATAATCTCTGGATTATTACCTGAGCATGTGCAAATTGGCATAGGGCAAATAAGATTAGAGAAATGAATGCATGACGATGAAGAGAAAAACTGCAAGTCAGGAAAATCTAAAATAAAAACAAATGCCTGATGGGTCAGTCAGCAAACTACCTGAAAAAGAGAAAAATTACAGTCCCGATTTATATTGTTAAAAACTAATAAACTGGAAGAAATATTTTTCAATAATTTTACAGGCTTCCTTATGTCAGACTGATGTAGAGAGAAATAATTTTGGAACAATACAGCTATAAATAATTGTTTAAAATTTGGCTAGACTAAAAGTAATATCTTGGAATTCAGGTAACAGAAATTGCTCCTCCAGCAAGTCCCCATTCTGTCATTAGTTTATATAGAACATACAAAGGTTTAATACATGGAAATAAGAGTAATAAATACATTTTTCTTGTTCTTTTTTCAGCCTTTCACCATTTACCATCTAAGCAGGTGGTCAAATGTGCTATTCCCAGACTTATGTCACTGTTGATTTGGCTGCCAGATTTGGGTGTAGCCTGTGGTGGTGGGCCCATTTCGATCTCAAAAAAAATTGTTTCATAACTTCTGTTATGATCAGGTGAAAAAGGGGTCTAGGGTTCCCTCTCAGCCGTCACCTGGTCTTACCGTAACAGGGTTTAATTTTAAACACACTGTTTTTAGCTCCCCTTTGGTGAATCCTTGTTCACCGCTTTCCAATTATAAGGCAAAGAAACCAGCACAGCCTTTCTTAGGTTTAAAGAAGAAAGGTGAAATTTTATTAAACTTTAAACTCTAATTCGGTTAAAGCCTATGGATACACGACGCACCCACGCTAGCATGCATACATGATACACATATGCAAATAGAGACAGAAAAGAGAACAAAAGTAAAGTGGGACTGTTTGAGGCAATATCTGAAGAGTTGTTGTTACGGTTCTTCGAGTTCACTGTAGAGTCCTTGATTATTGGTAGATCTTGCTTTTCGTTGGGGCCCAGTATTCTTCTTAAAGCCTGTTCACTGTAGGAGACTTTTCTCTCTTGGGGGTTCATGTGTCTTCAGTGGGCTTTGCAGTTTCATGAGAGCAAGATGGGAGGAAATAGGACAGACAGGAGGTCTACTTCAGTCCAGGAGCATTCTGCTTTCTGCAGGCTCTCAGTTCAAACAGTACAATTCAGAAAAAAACCCAGACTGCCAAGTAGGTTAGTCATATGCCTAACTCGTTGTACCACGTCTGTTTGTGGATTGTATTGGAGCAGGGGATAGCTCCTTTGTTCAGAACACTGTCTGTTAATATGCAAAAATGACTTTCCAACCAGGGGCCTGGCAACCACTCGTCACAGGCCTTCTCTTCTTCCCAGCAACATTTTGAAATTTAATGTCCATGTGGCGAAATTAATGTGCCTCATTCTTGGCAGGTGGGGCCTGCATGACAGTGTGGTACTGACTAAGGAGGCCACATAATGGGATCATTTGTCTTTGATAATTGATTTGAGTCACCTCAGTTGGAGGAAGAGGTGAAGGGAGCCAATGGAAGAGCGCATTACGATTAGTTTCAGTCCCTTGGGTAAGGAAGGAAATAAATCTGCAAGGATTCCTCATCCATGATAGTTATGTGCTGACATCAGGTGAGGACAGGATCATACTTGACTCACGCACTCCCTGCTATGTGAAAATAGCCTGCTAATGCTTGCTGCCGATACTTATTAATGATGAATGGTCTTCTGGTCGAGACAGCAGAGGCAGCCAGAAGCTGTGAAACCATGCTTCAATTCAATTTCAGAAAAGGAAATAAAGCTTCCAATGGGAGTGCGTGGGGAGAGAATGTTATCCATTTAACTATGTTAATTCAGTTTTCTCACACAATCAGGTTCACCAGGTCCTCCAAACCTGCTCACCAGATGTCACCGATATTCACCATTTAAATAAAATTAAATAAATGACTAAAATTGAATTTCAAAGCTAATTCTCATTTGTTTTTAAATGGTTAGGTTTAAAAAATGAGTAGATTTTCTGTTTAAGTACTTAGTCACAGACCATAGCGTTTGAGGTGATAACTGCAGCACTATGGTGTTCAAGTAGGCGCAGGGCCCATTTGAAGCCAGCCTTCCTTACTGTAGCCCCCAGCAGAATCACTGCTTCACATGCTTTGAAGATTCTGTTTGTTGCTTCCTGGCTCTGGGTCATTTTGACCTGGAATTCAGTGGTCTACCATCTCCTTTTCTTACACTGCAGCAAAAGGTGGAAAGACCATGAAGAGGTGGGGTCATTCAGCTTTCATAGAGAAAGAGAAAGGATCCCATTAAAATCTATTTCATATAACTAAGGACCTAAAGCTTCCACCCCACTTTCTGCCGGCTATAGCCTGGCCTCAAAGACAACTACCCATAATACCACAACTGAAGTTACAATGGAGGAAAAATGTTTTTATTATCTTTATACACATTATATACCTAAGAAATCTTCCCACAGTGTGGAAAATTGCAGACACAGATCTGCACCCCATCACTCTCTGGTGCAGTGCTGCAATGTTCACAGGAATGGTCTTCAAGCAAGATGCTGGCTGGGGATGTGGTTTGTGTCCAGAAGCAAATTGTAGACCAATTGTGTAATAAGTGAATATTCAGAGCAATCTCTGCAATAGTGGAACATTCTCAACTTTCACATTTTTAGGCTGGGCGATAAAACAGTATCTCAATTAGGAAGCTGCCTTGACATTTTTAATCCAATGCTCTGGGCAATTCTCCAAGTTGCTGTCAAATTAACATAAAACAGTTTTCGTGCCATGTGACATCCATTTTACATGAAACATTTTCTCTCCCAACCTTTTTCTTTTTAAACTTTCCCACACTGCAGGTTATTCCTGAACCAGTTCCGCGCGGCTGCTTTGCCAGTTAGTAGTCAAGTGGCTTGCCACCTGATTTTCCTTTTTCTCCTCTCAAGAAGAAACCCTGGATTCCATATTGTACCTCTAATGGCATTAGTTGAGGCATGGAATTCAATGTGTGTGTGTGCTGGAAAGAAAATTGTAAACATCTACTGTATTCATACCATCGCGCCATGGTGTACTGCAGAGTGCCAACATACTGCATGAACTTTCCTTCTTAAGAAGTGAAAAGAAAGTTGATTGTTTTGAAAGGAAAGAGAAAGGAACCAAGAGATACTTGCATTTATATAGCACCTTTCACAGCCACAGGACGTCCTAAAGCGCTTTACAGCCAAAGGAGTACTTTTGAAGCGTAGTCACTGTTATAGTGTCTGAAACATGACACACAGCAAGCTCCCACAACCAGCAATGCGATAATGACTTAATTGGCTTTTCTTTTTAGTGGCATTGATCATGGGATAAATATTAGCCAGGACATCAGGAAAGACACCCCTGCTCTTTTTCAAAATAGTGCCATGGGATATTTATGTCTGGTTAAGAGGGCTGACAGGGTCCAACAGTGCAGCACTTTCTCAGTACTGTATTGGAGCATCAGCCTACATCAACCTGGGGTAGGACTTGAACCCAAAACCTTTTGATTCAGAGGCAAAAGTACTGCCATTGAGCTCTAGCTGAGCAGAGCTATGTTCACATTTTGGGAAAATGTCAAATATGATTAAATAGGAGCTTTGTTGCAACTAATTAGGTGCAATTAGTAGTTCCTTATGTTGAAAAACATAAAATACAAAAAGAACATGATGCAGTGCTTTTTACAACATTTGAATTCCCAGGTGGTGGTCTATACAACCCGAAGGCACAGATTCCAGAATACAAATTGTGTCTGTTATCAGCAAATTTTAATTTTAAGTGCTCTGCAAACAAAAAGTACCTTTCAAGCAAAATTATTGGCCTTCTTCAGTATGACAGAAAGGGTTAACTAATACAATGCTTTAACATGTGCAGAAACCAACGCTGTATGAAATTTACAACCATTTTCTTTTAATAAGAAATTAATGCACAATGCATGTGATCTTCTGGAATATACAACCATTTCAGAACAGACTAGTACTGTTGCCTCGTCAGGAAAAAAACAACAGATTTCTCTCACACACTGGCAGCAATAAACATCAAAGCCAAAAGATTTTCCAGACAAAAATACCAAGAACCCCTGCACCAAAAACAAATTCTAAGTGAAATTATTCCCAACCAAAGAAAAGCACAAAAAAGTAACTGAACAGGGGTACATGGCCATATGCAAGTACAGTACTCTCAGATCAGCTCAAATTGCCACAAAAACACTCCACAAGGACACAGTATCAGCAGTAGTGTTGTGGCCAGTTTGCCAATCCTCTATAAGATTATGACTTGGAGTACACCACAAGAATCATTACCACTCTAGCAGTGTCCTCAGTGCTTGTGTGAGGGACAACAGCTACTGCAGTTGCACCTCAATATTCTCAACAATAGAAAATATTCATTTGAAATAGAAGAAAGCAGTAAAGCATTCCATACCATTTAGTATTCGTGTGGAACTCTCTCCTACACAAAATCAGCACTTGTCCTTCATAGGCAGAAGTCCCATCAGTTGCTGAGCCATTGTTGCTGCAGAAAATCTATAATGCAGCACTGGATTTACTCAATGGTACCCCAGCACAAAGACTGCAGGTTTCTCTGGACTCTTGATAACAATTACAATTAGGTTTTTGAGTTTTAGATCATTACACTTGTACGTCTAGCAATGTGGAACATTCCAGTTGGTGCACAAAAGGGACACACTTTTGTTTTTGTTTCATTTACTTTTCAGTGGCTATTTGAACAGGGGAATGCAGAAATACTGTTCGAATTTATTGGAGCATTTGCTCCACTTTGTGATGCTGATTGTAATATATGGTTGGCTGGATATTAGCCTATTTCAATCTATACGATAAATGAAAACTTTATTCATAAAAAGCAATATAATCTCAGTATATTTTTCAAGTGGAAAAGAGGCAGGAAGCAAAGCAACTAAATTTTCATGCGCAACACTATAGAAATCCAAAAGTACAAGCTGTGGATTTTAGAGCACTTCCACCCATGTGTGAAATTATCAAATTCATACCCAAAGAAGAAGCACTGTTTATACAGAGCAATCGCGAGAAAAGTTACTAAACTTTAGCCCGAATTATAGCAAGTGTGTGTAATATTCCCCAATAATTTAACTTTGCCCCACATTTAACAATTCTATGCTAATTCCAGGATCAGCACATAAACATTTGTGGTAACTATAGTCAGAATATTACAATTTACTCAGGTTGACCAGAAAGCAACTATGAAATCACTTTTCAGTTTGGACAATTTTCCCTTTTTAGCCAATTATCGTGGAGTATATCTCCATTGCCAGTAAGATTGTGATGTTAGCTTACTAAGTCTTAACTTATAAAGAAAAAGAATCCCATTGGATCACAGATTTAACTAGATTGGTGAAAAGATGATGCTTAAAACAGCAGAAAGTGCAGGAACTGAGACTAGTAAGAAAGTAGCAAAGTAATCCTGCTTTTGCAACAGAACAAATGATGGAAATAATGGAATGTTAAACAGGTTTATTCCAAAGGTTTATGTAATTGGGTGCACTTAGCACACACTTTGCGTAACATCTTAATCCCTTTCTACAGATAAGGGACTTTATTATTTTACTGTATACCTACTCTATGTCTGAAGATTACAATTCCCTTTGCTAATGCCTCATTTAGAAGCTACTGCATTTGCCAAAGTGACAACTTTATTATCATATATATTTGAAGGTTTCCTTTCTGACTGCAAATAGCGCTTTCATGGGCGAAAATAAATAGATGTCCATTGATTCCACTTACAATTTTTCCTTTGACTGGCTGTTTTTCAAGTTCTTGGCCTGCTCATTTCATCTGCTCTTTCTCTCACTTTCCTGACTCCATGGCTGGAATTTTACGCCACCCGCAGGAGTGGGCTGGACGCAGGCTGGGGGGTATAGAAGTGAGTGGGAAGCAGGGGGTGCCGTTCCCCCACTTCCGCAGCCTTCCCGTCTGCAGCGCAATTTTATGAGTGGTGGGGGAGGTGACAAACAGCCCGCCCTCCCCAGTGTGGCCAATTAATTGCCACTTAAGGGCCTCCTCCTGCTGCCACATTACAAGCGGCAGGCGGGCAGCTCAGCAACTCAGAACCCAGTAAAACATGGCAGCCTCCTTGCCGGCTGTGGGGTGGCCCTCCTTATCAGGCACCCAGTGCCCGACTGAGGGGTTTCCCCCCTCACCACGACACAAGTCGTCCCACTGCAGCACCTCTTCCTCCTCCCCACCGCAACCCCATCTTTGCCAGGAACCAGCCAATTGTCTCCAGCAAGGCCCCACAGACTTACCTGTATTCTTGGGCCTCGTCCATGTTGCCGGTCCTGGCTGGGTATAGCCCCAGCAGTGGCCACCACTCCTGGTGGCACTGCTGGGACTGAAGAGCTGTCAGCCCGCTGACTGGCCAGCAGCTCTTGGAGGCTGAAGTCCCGCCCGAGGCCGATTAAGGGCCTGGGCCATGTAAAATTATGGTGTGGCTTCCAGGTCCAGCGGAGGCAGGCTTGCCACCAACTTTTTCTGTTGGTGAGCGGGACTCTCTACCGATGTAAAATTCCGGTCTCCATCCCTGCTCTCCACCAATCTTTCCACTGAATTTCTCACTTCCTCTCCTATGTTCCTCTTTTATTAGCGAGTTATTCGAAATATTAATTTATGTCCTAATCTCAGTTTTATTTCACATCTTCAGCTGGTTTCAGCTTGGCTCAGTTAATAGCAATCTTGCCCAAGTCAAAAGACAACAGATTTCTTCCCTATTCTAGGACATGAGCACATAATGTACGCTAACAATTCTGTCTGATACTGAGGGAATGCTGTATTGTTGGAGGTGTTGTCTTTCAAAGCAGATATTAAATGAAGACTCGATCTGCTTGGCCAGATGAATGTAAAATATCTAATGGCATTATTCAAATAGGAGCAAGGAATTCGCCAAACGTCCTTGGCAACAGTTTTGCCTCAACCAACATGATCAAACTCAGTTGCTGTTTGGTGATCCCTTGCTGTGTTCAAATTGACTTCAACATTTATCCAGATACCAATAGTGATTCCACAGCAGTGAAATTTTCTCACTTCCAATTAAATGATACTTCTTTCATGGAAAGAATTCCAGTTACAGCCAATTTGGAATGAGTGTATACAAACTCAATCTAAATTATAATGAGCATGAGTCCAAAACACAAAACTGCCCCGAATTTAGCATTAATCAGAATTAAACAAACAATGTGACTGAGTGAAACAACAGGATGGCTGATGTGGAAAATGGAAAAATGTCAAACCACTGCTCCTCAGAGGCAGGAACAGAGGGGTGGGGGGGGGGGGGGGCTACATTGTTAGGACAGGTTACCTTCCCTTCACATCTAACAAATGATCTGAGCTGGGTATTCTTGTTGCCAATTGGGTGCCCAGAATTTAAAGTGCTTAGTTTTCCAGCCTTAAACATTTCCTTACACAAATGAACATAAAAGGCACAGAAAAACACAAATAGATACAAAACACTTAGAACAGAAGTCATGCAAGGTTCCGGTGTAAAGGTTCTAAGAAAATAGCTCAATATATTTGTTGCAAATTTTCCAGTATACACTCCAGGCTATTTATATAGGCATCATCAGTGCACTTCTGTTAAAAAAAAATCTATTTCGCTATTTAAAGTTTATCATAGTTGAAAAATAAAACAGTTCAAATAGAAAACAGGCTTCAGTGGCACAACTCTGATCTGAGTTAGAAGGTTTTGTGTTGAAGTCCCACACTAGATACTTGAGCATGTAATCTAGGTTGACACTCCAGTGCAGCACTAAGGGAGTGTCCTATGGTCAGAGATGCCACCTTTTGGATGAGATGTTAAGCAAACGTCTGTCCTCTTGGGTGGACATGGCACTATTTCAATGAAGAGCAGGGGAGCACTCTAATTCCCAGTTTTTATCCCTCAACCAACATCATTAGAACAGATTATATGGTCATTACTCATTGCTACTTGTGGAAACATACTGTGCGCAAATTGGCCAACTGTGTTTCCTACATTACAACAGAGTCTACAGTTCAAAAGTACTTAATTTGCTGTAAAGTGCTTTGCGATATCCCGAGGTTGTAAAAGGTACTATATAAATGCAAGTCATCCATTTTTTCCCCTTTCTCAAACATTTGGAATGATCTAGTAAGCAAAACTGCAGATCAGAAAAATCCTTTCACAAATATGAAGTTAGAAATAATTGAATAATTTCAAAGGGACAAAGTTTATGTTCTACTCCACTTAACACTATGGTTTGGATGTGGACCTGCAAAATCGCTGATATAAAGGCCAAAGATATTCAGCAAGTTGTAGTCCTGAAGTGTGGGTTTTATGCCATTGGCATTACATTTACATTTTCTTGGACCCAAGTTCATCTTGGTGGCAAAAGCCCAGTGTTGCAGCCAAACCATGTTCACTGGACCTGTAAGCTTTAGTTCAGAATCTGAACATCTTGCCATGTCTGGTAGTCAGACCAGTATCACATTGCCAACTTTTCATATTATGTTCGCCTCTCTTTCTTTCAGCTTGGGTCAGGTAATTTGTGTAACAGAAAGGATGGACTATCTTCTCCTAGGCCTCCCATTATTGGTGATTTTGGGTTCCTACTGGGAGTCGTCTGAAAATATTTTGGTGATGCCTCTCTTTTCATGGATAAAGACAGTGTGGTCATGTTGAAGACAAGGTCAGAGGGAATAGAGTCAAAGGTCACAAGACATGAGGGGGAACAGACAGTTGAGGTAGAACTGAAATTTCCAGTTCAATTAGATTATCCCATCATCTAGACAAAGCACTGCTGAATGGGCACCTGTCCTTATTCTAGTTTACTACAGCAAGACTCGCAACAGGACAGGTAGGCCGTCTACATTGTGTATTTAAGTTGTATAATGTACTAGTGTAAAATTATTCTGCAGCATCTCATAACAGAAAGATAGCATTATGTGAGTGACAAAACCAAATTAATACCCTGTTTTCTGCATACAGATGCAAAGCATCCTATTCAGTCTTGAAGCATGTATCTTCTTTTGGGCCTCCTTATCTCGAGAGACAATGGATACGCACCTGGAGGTGGTCAGTGGTTTGTGAAGCAGCGCCTGGAGTGGCTATAAAGGCCAATTCTAGAGTGACAGGCTCTTCCACAGGTGCTGCAGAGAAATTTGTTTGTCAGGGCTGTTGCACAGTTGGCTCTCCCCTTGCGCCTCTGTCTTTTTTCCTGCCAACTACTAAGTCTCTTCGACTCGCCACAATTTAGCCCTGTCTTTATGGCTGCCCGCCAGCTCTGGCGAATGCTGGCAACTGACTCCCACGACTTGTGATCAATGTTACACGATTTCATGTCGCGTTTGCAGACGTCTTTATAGCGGAGACATGGACAGCCGGTGGGTCTGATACCAGTGGCGAGCTCGCTGTACAATGTGTCTTTGGGGATCCTGCCATCTTCCATGCGGCTCACATGGCGAAGCCATCTCAAGCGCCGCTGACTCAGTAGTGTGTATAAGCTGGGGGTGTTGGCCGCTTCAAGGACTTCTGTGTTGGAGATATAGTCCTGCCACCTGATGCCAAGTATTCTCCGAAGGCAGCGAAGATGGAATGAATTGAGACGTCGCTCTTGGCTGGCATACGTTGTCCAGGCCTCGCTGCCATAGAGCAAGGTACTGAGGACACAGGCCTGATACACTCGGACTTTTGTGTTCCGTGTCAGTGCGCCATTTTCCCACACTCTCTTGGCCAGTCTGGACATAGCAGTGGAAACCTTACCCATGTGCTTGTTGATTTCTGCATCTAGAGACAGGTTACTGGTGATAGTTGAGCCTAGGTAGGTGAACTCTTGAACCACTTCCAGAGCGTGGTCGCCAATATTGATGGATGGAGCATTTCTGACGTCCTGCCCCATGATGTTCGTTTTCTTGAGGCTGATGGTTAGGCCAAATTCATTGCAGGCAGCCGCAAACCTGTCGATGAGACTCTGCAGGCACTCTTCAGTGTGAGATGTTAAAGCAGCATCGTCAGCAAAGAGGAGTTCTCTGATGAGTACTTTCCGTACTTTGGACTTCGCTCTTAGATGGGCAAGGTTGAACAACCTGCCCCCTGATCTTGTGTGGAGGAAAATTCCTTCTTCAGAGGATTTGAACGCATGTGAAAGCAGCAGGGAGAAGAAAATCCCAAAAAGTGTGGGTGCGAGAACACAGTCTCGAAGCATGTATCTACTTGCTTGCAATTGGTTAACTGTTAACTTCTCACCACTGGTAAAATCATTTCACACTGAAGTTTCAAAATGATATTTGGACATTTCCTTAGTCCACTGACAGGGCAAACATTAATTTATTGATCAATTGTCCATATTACCAAGAGATTTTTGAAACAATCCATTCTTGGTCTAGATCAAGAGAAAATACACATTGAAGGGATCTTTTGATCCATAACTTTGTTCATCCCTGTATTAAAAGATAATTCACCTTTTAATGAAGTAAATGCACAGTTAATTGATGCAGAGAAAATTCCCCTCAATTCAGTTTGTTGAACAACAAACAAATGCTCTTTATTTCAATAATGCTAGAGTTGAAAGAGAGGATGTTGTATGAATCACTGAAAGCCAAGTTGCCTAATGTTCTGGATCACCAGGTGACAGATCTGACCGACTACTTAAAAAACTTGGAAATTAATGTTGTATCCTTCAGCAAGGAGAAGAACTTCTCGTGATTTGGTGGCAGAGCATTAAGATGCAAGAGTGCTCACAGTTCATAATCCAGAAAGGTCACAGGTTCATATCCCAGGCTGCCCATCATTCAAATCTGCCAGTATCGCTTTGATTTTTATTACTCCTTGGCCATAGCACTTGGTATATCACCTGTTAGCAGCAGTTTTTAATCAAAGAAAGTGGGAAAAGGAAGAAGAGGGGTAAAGAAGTAGTAGTAAAAGACAAATGCATTGACTTCACTTCAGATAAGTAACCATCCCCATCAAAATTACATATTAAGATTGCCTACTTTTGCCAAAGTTAAAATGCGCAATGGGTTAAATGTAGACTTCTGCAATGATGTACCATCAGGGAATCCCAAATGCAAAACCTGTTTAGCAAGGTGCTTGGAAATGCTGCAGCAATATCTGGATAGCAAAAAGCATGCTATGTTTAAAATTTGCAGCTGAAGCAAAACAGATAGGGAAGGTTACCTCTCTGAAATGAAAGCAAAGTGCAACCTCAGACCATAATGTTATGATAATTTCACAGAAGTTGAAGCCCTGAATGGGCTCACTATTGACTTCAACCAAAAGTTACTGGATTCAAATCTCAACACTATCCACTATTAGTAGGTAATCTCTCAAAGGTGGTCTGGCTTGTTATCAGCTAGTGTACAAAATAGCACATCTCATTATGATTCCACGACAATCCCATGACTTGTCAGCAAGTCACAAACTGAACTGTCTGTCCTTGTAGCTAGAGGAGAAGGTGAACATCTGTAATTGACATTTTTTTTTCAATTTGAAGAGACAATCGGCTCTCCAGTTGAAAATTTGAAGTTACATCAGCAGTAGAAGTTAGGGGATGGGAAAAATTAAACATTAAACCAGCTATTAACTCAAACACAAGTTCACTGAAACATTCAATAATAAAGGCTCTGTTTTTGTGTGGGGTGGGAGTGGGGAGTAAAAAAAAAAAAGGTTGTTGCTAAATTAAACTGGGGAATTGCAAAGGGCTCTGGTCAGACAGGGCATATTGGACCAAATGGCTTTTTCACACAGTGGGCTTAGTTTCTTTTATTTCTAATCAAGAATCTAACTATATACATGCTCCGAGTGTGGACAAAATAAGTGTGATTTATGTAGACAAATACAGTACCCATTGTGTACACATCAAAATCCCACAAACAGCAATGAGATGAATAACCACTGAATCTGTTTTTGGTTAATAAAACAAATAAGATCCAGGTGAACAAAGAAAATTCAGAGGAGCAGTGAGAAAGTAAGTAAGAGAGACAAAGAGCGAGTATGAGGAGAGACTAGCAACTAGCATAATGGGGAATCCAAAGTCTCCTTTAATCATATAATTAGTAAAAGGATAGTAAGAGGACTGGTGGGGCCAATTAGGAACCAAAAAGGCAATCTATGCATGGAGGCAGGGGCTTGGCTGAGGTACTAAAAGGCTACTTTGCATTGGTCTATACCAAGGAAGATGATGCTGCCAAAGTCATAATGAAGGAGGAGGTAATTGAGATACTGGATGGGCTCAAAATTGCTACAAGGAGATAATAGAAAGGCTGGCTGTATTTAAAATTAATGAGTCACTAGGACCATATGGGATGAAATGCTGAAGGATGAAGGGTGGAAATTGAGGAAATACTGGCCATAATCTTCCAATTCTCCCTAAATATAGAGATGGTGCCATAGGACTGGATAATTTCAACTGTTATGCCCTTGTTTAAAAAAAAGTGTAAAGATAAGCCCAGCAACTATAGGCCAGTCAGTTTAACCTCAGTGGTGGGAAAACATTTAGAAATGATAATCTGGAACAAAATTAACATTCACTTGGACAAGTGGATTAATTAAGGAAAGCGAGCATGGATTTGATATGGGCAAATCGTGCTTAACTAACCTTGATTGAGTTTTTTGTTGAGGTAAGAGAGAGGGTTGATTAGAGTAATGCAGTTGATGTGGTCTATATGCACTTCCAAAAGGAATTTGATAGAAGTGCCTTGTAATAGGCTTGTCAGCAAAACTGAAGCCCATGGAATAAAAGGGACAATGGCAGCATGATACAAAATTGGCTGAGTGACAGGAAACAGAGTAGTGATGAATGGTTGTTTTTCCAGAGTGGAAGAAGGTGTATACTAGGACAACTGCTTTTCTTGATATATAATGGCCTAGGCTTGGGTGCACAGGGCACCATTTCAGAATTTTCAAATGACACAAAACTTGGAAGTATTGTGAACAGTGAAGAGGACAGTGATAGACTTCAACAGGACGTACACAAGCTGGTAGAAAAGCGGAAATATGCAGATGACATTTAATTAAAAGAAATGTGAAGTGATATATTTTGGTAGAAAGAACAAGGAGGGTCAATGTAATCTGAAGGGTACAATTCTAAAGTGGGTGCAGGAACAGAGACACCTTAGGGTATATATGCACAAATCGTTGAAGACGACAGGGTAGATTGAGAAAGTGATTAAAAAGTCCTATGAGATCCTGGTCTTTATAGATAGAGGAATAAAGTACAAAAGCAAGGAAGTTATGATGAAACTTTATGAAACACTAGTTAGACTTCAACTAGAGTATCGTGCCTAATTCTAAACACCGCACTTTAGGAAGGATGTGAAGGCTTTAGAAGGGATGCAGAAAAGACTTAAGAGAATGGTTCCAGGGTTGAGGGACTTAAGTTATGTGGATAGATTGGAGAAGCTGAGGTTGTTACCCTTAGTAAAGAGAAGGCTGAGAGGAGATCTAATAAAGGTGTTCAAAATCATGAGGAATGAAGACAAAGTAGAGAATGTAACTGTTCCCTTTGGCAGAGGGGTCAAGAACCAGAGGACACAGATTTAAGGTGACTGACAAAGGAACCAAAGAGTCATTGAGTCATACAGCATAGAAACAGGCCCTTCGGCCCACCGCATCCATGCCGATCATAATGCCTATCTATACTAATCCCACCTGCCTGCATTAATTCCATATCCATCTATGCCTTGCTCATTCAAGTACCTGTCCAGTTGCCTCTTAAATGTTGCTACTGTTCCTGCCTCCGGCAGCTCATTCCAGATACCCACTATTCTTTGTGTGAAAAATTTACCCCTTTGATCCCCTTTAAACCTCCTCCCTCTCACTTTAAATCTATGCCGTCTAGTTTTAGTCAGCCCTACCATAGGAAACAAACTCTGGCTATCTACCCTATCTATACCTCTCAATTTTATATACCTCTATCATGTCCCCTCTCAGCCTCCTTCGCTCCAGGGAAAACAGACCCAGCCTATCCAATCTCTCTTTATAACTCAAGCCCTCCAAACCAGGCAACATCCTTGTGAATCTTTTCTGCACCCTTTCTAGCTTAATCATATCTTTCCTGTAGTTAGGCGACCAGAACTGCACACAGTACTCCAAGTGCGGCCTAACCAACGTTATGTACAACTGTAACATGATGTCTCAACTCTTGTACTCAATGCCTCGGCTGATGAAGGCAAGCATGCCATACGCCTTCTTCAACATGCTGTCTACCCCAAGGTTTCTGCTCAATAACACTCCCCATTCACTGTATATGTCCTGCCCTGGTTTAATTTCCCAAAATGCATCATTTCGCACTTTTCTGCGTTAAATTCCATTTGCCAATCCCTTGCCCACTTTCCCAGTTGATCTATATCCTGTTGTAACCTTAGACAACTTTCTTCACTGTCCACTATACCACCAATTTTGGTGTCATCTGCAAACTTACTAATCATGCCCCCAAGTCATTCACATCCAAGTCATTAATATATATGACAAACAACAGAGGGCCCAGCACCGATCCCTGCGGCACACCACTGGTCACCGGCCTCCAATCTGAAAAACAACCCTCCACTACCCTCTGCCTCCTATCAGCAAGCCAATTTTGTATCCATTTCGCTGGCTCACCCTGGATCCCATATGTTCGAACCTTCCAGACCAGCCGACCATGCGGGACCTTGTCAAAGGCCTTGCTAAAGTCCATGTAGACAACGTCCACCGCCCTGCCCTCGTCAATCCTCTTGGTCACCTCCTCAAAAAACTCAATCAAATTCGTGAGACATGATTTCCCACGCACAAACCCATGCTGACTATCCCTAATCAGACCATGCCTTTCCAAATGCATAAAAATCCTGTCTCTAAGAATCCCTTCCAATAACTTTCCCACCACTGATGTAAGGCTCACCGGCCTGTAGTTCCCTGGCTTATCCCTGCTGCCCTTCTTAAATAAAGGCACAACATTAGCTATCCTCCAGTCTTCCGGTACCTCACCCGTGGCTAACAATGATACAAAAATCTCTGCCAGGGCCCCAGCAATCTCCTCCCTTGCTTCCCATAGCATCCTAGGATACACCTGGTCAGGCCCTGGGGATTGATCCACCTTAATGCGCTTAAAAACCTCCAACACCTCCTCCTTTGTAATGTTGATATGCTCCAGGATATCATTGTTCCCTCCCTTGAACTCACTAGCTTCCATGACCTTCTCCACGGTAAATACATACGAGAAGTATTCATTTAAGACCTCGCCTATTTCCCGTGGCTCCACACATAGATTACCACACTGATCCTTACGTGGACCAACTCTCTCCCTAGCTACCCTTTTACGCTTAATATACTTATAGAATCTTTCAGGATTCTCCTTTATCTTATCTGCCAGGGAAACCTCATGCCCCCTTTTCGTCCTCCTAATTTCCTTCTTAAGTGTACTCCTACATCCCTTATACTCCTCGAGGGACTCGCTTGATCCCAGCTGCCTATACCTGACATATGCCTCCTTCTTTGTCCTGACCAGACCCTCAATATCCCTCGTCAACCAAGGTTCCCTAAACTTGCCAGCCTTGCCCTTCCAACTAACAGGAACATGCCGGCCCTGAACTCTTCCTATCTCACTTTTAAAAGCCTCCCACTTGCCAGACGTCCCTTTACCTGTAAACAGCCTCTCCCAATCAACGTTTGAGGGTTCCTGTCTGATGCCATCGAAATTAGCCTTCCCCCAATTTAGGACTTCAACTTGAGGTGACACGGGAAAACATTTTTTTTTCTTAAATGCAGCGAGTGGTTAGGATCTGGAATGCACTGCCTGAGAGGTTGGTGGAGGCAGATTCAATTGGGGCTTTTAAAGGGGAATTGGATAAGCAGATAAAAATGAGCAGGGTATGGGACTAGCTGAGTCGCTCTTGCAGAGAGCTGACTTGGATTCGATGGACTGAATGGCCTTTTTCTGTGCTATAACCATTCTATAATTCTATGGTGCTGTTCCACTGGCAGGAGAGTCAATAACCAATTGACACAGATTTTAAATAATTGGCAAAATAACCAGAGGGTAGATGAGGAGAATTTTATTTTTATGCAGCGAGTACTGAGAACTTACTGCCTCAAAGGCAGATTCAGTAGTAACTTCCAAAAGGGAATCTGATAAATATTTGAAGAGGAAAAGGAAAGATTTGTAGGGCTATAGGGAAAGAGCTATAATAGGCACAGTGGGCCATATGGCCTTCTTCTGTGTTGTATGAGTCTATAAATTTCTAGGTTAAACATATACAGAGTCAGCAACATTACATAGATACCTCTTCACGCAGCAACGCACCCCCCACCCCAAGACTCTCTTTGTTCCATCAAACTGAAAACCAGGCACCTATTATTTGCAACTTTTATATAAGGAAAACAGCCATAAATATAGCTGGAAATGCTCGATAAGATTTTGAAGACAGCACCGTCACAATGGATGCATGTGTTACAGCTGAACAGACTTGCAAGACATATGCAATGTCTTCACATCATTTATAAATCCGTAGTGCTTAACATACTGGCAGTCAAGACAGCATTCAATGTGTCACAAATTTACTTCGCTTAAAAGCAAACTGGAATGATTTTTTTTTTTAAAGTTCTCTATTAACTGTAGTCTGTCACTAGTCATTCAGTGCTCGCTAATCCTTGCTTTATCCTCTTGCTAAGAATAGGATTCATAAGCTTTCAGCAGAATCACATCCCAGTAAAAAAAAAAAATTTCGGCTGATATTACAGATTGAGAATAGGCTGCTAATCTTCTTCAAAAGTCTCAGGATGGCAGGAATGGACGAAGGGAACTCAATTCATATGAATGTACTAATACATGACAGAACTGCCACAAAGTAGCAATAAATAAAAACACTAGGTTTCTGTGTATAGCATCTTCTTGTTTAAACCTTCTAAAAGGGTGGCCACCTATATTCCTACAGCATTGCATTTCTCACGTGGGTCAGTTTAATGTGTTTAAAACCAGCTCTAATCCAAGAGAATCTTTTGCCCCAGAATATGCACAATGAATCACAGAACATTAAGCATCATTTACCTATTCTAGAAAAAGATCAGAAAGTCTCGCTGCTAAACACACCAGTTGTCATGTTTTGGGTTTTCCCAGTTAGGCAGCCATCTGCAGTGAAATAAAATGTTAAACTTATTGTACTGTATCACGTATATTCAACTGGATGCAAAAGCTATTTACGGCTACATGACAGTCCAAGGCACCCTGTCAGGAAGTGATGGAATACAAGTTCTCAATTTATCCATACTGATACTTTACAATCTCAGTTACATCAACAAAGGAGAAGCAGAGCAAAGACAATGTGATTACTCATGAGGAGGAAAGAAGTGTCATGCTAGGCGTCCCCCCCCACCCCCCCGCCAAGAATGAGGCACATTAATTTTGTCATGAATATTGATTTTAAACTGTTACTGGAGTAAAGAAAGGACTTGTTAAACAGGTCAACCATGGCTGGAAAAGACATTTTCATGTTAACAGACGGTGACTGGAAGGACAAAGGACCATTCCTGACACATTCAACCCACAATGGACCTTGATCACCAGGTATCGTGTACAAGAGGTGCATTCCAGAGACAGCTAAGGTAATACAATCCAAAACGTGGTCAGACTAGTTAGTCACATGACTAATCTGTTTGTACAATTCAGAAAAACCCAGGTTGCCAAACAGTTTGAACTGACGTGTCTGTTTGCACCTGGACTGAGACGAACACTCCTGTCTGCCCCCATCCCTTTCTCACAAGTCTCTAAATCCACTGAAGACACATGAACCCCAAGAGAGAAAAGTCTCCTAAAGCGAACAAGGTTTAAGAAGAATACTGGGCCCCCAACAAAAAGCAAGATCTATCTACAATCAAGAACTCTCCAGTAAGCTTGAAGAACCATCACAAAAACCCTCTTCAGAGATTGACTCAAACTTTTCCAACTTATTTTTCTTCTGCTCTTTTCTGTCTTTATTTGCTTGTGTGCATCGTGTATGCATGCTAGTGTGGTCACGTCAACCAAATTAGAGTTTAAGTTTAATAAATTTCAACTTTTCTTCATTAAACCTAAGATAGCCTATTTGTGCTAGTTTCTTTGCCTTATAATTGGAAAGCAGTGAACAAGGATCCACCAAGGGGCAGCTAAAAACAGTGTGTTTAAAATTAAACCCTGTTCAGGTAAGACCAGGTGAAGGCTGAAAGGAGACCCTAGACCTCTTTCTCACCTGGTTGTAACAGAAGTTACGAAACAATTTTTTTTGAAATAGAAATGGACCCACCACCACAGGCTATACCAAATCTGGCAGCCAAGTCAACAGTAACACTGACATAAGGCTAGGGTTGTTTTCCTTGGAGCAGAGAAGGCTGAGGGGGGACATGATTGAGGTGTACAAGATTATGAGGGGCATTGATAGGTTAAATAGGAAGGAACTTTTTCCCTTAGCAGAGGGGTCAAGAACCAGGGGCATAGATTTAGGGTAAGGGGTAGAAGATTTAGAGGGGATTTGAGGAAAATCTTTCTCACCCAGCGGGTGGTTGGAATCGGGAACGCATTGCCTGAAAAGGTGGTGGAGGTAGGAACCCTCACAACTTTTAAGAAGCATTTAGAAGTGCACTTGAAATGCCATAGCATACAAGGCTACAGGCCAAGTGTAGGAATATGGGATTAGAATAGTTGGGTGCTGGATGGCCGGCACAGACACGATGGGCCGAAGGGCCTGTTTCTGTGCTGTATAACACTATAAGTCTGGGAATAGCACATTTGACCACCTGCTTAGATGGGAATGGTGAAAGGCCGAATAAAGAACCAGAAAAATGTATTTATTACTCTTATTTCCATGTATTATTTATTTAGTTTATTTAGAGATAAAGCACTGAAACAGGCCCCCCGGCCCACTGTGTCTGCGCCGACCATCAACCACCCATTTATACTAATCCTACACTAATCCCATATTCCTATCACATCCCCACCTGTCCCTATATTCCCCTACCACCTACCTATACTAGGGGCAATTTATAATGGCCAATTTACCTATCAACCTGCAAGTCTTTGGCTGTGGGAGGAAACCGGAGCACCCGGCGAAAACCCACGCAGATACAGGGAGAACTTGCAAACTCCACACAGGTAGTACCCAGAGTTGTATCTGGGTCGCTGGAGCTGTGAGGCTGTGGTGCTAACCACTGCGCCGCCCATTATAACCTTTGTATGTTCTATATAAACTAATGACAGAATGGGGACTTGCTGGAGGAGCAATTTCTGTTACCTGAATTCCAAAATAGTACTTTTAGTCTAGCCAAATTTTAAACAACTATTTATAGCTGTATTGCTATAATATTGCTATATATATTGCTATTAAATTATTTCACCCTACATCAGTCTGACATAAGGAAGCCTCTAAAATTATTGAAAAATATCTCTTCTAGTTTATTACAGTTTTTAACAATATAAATCTGGACTGTAATTTTTCTCTTTCAGGTAGGTAGCTGACTGATCCATCAGGCATTTGTTTTTCAGATTTCCCTGATTTGCAGTTTCTCTCTTTGTCACTAAATCAGTAACACGCTCTTTATGCTTTGACTCTTCTCTTTCCCCAGGTTTTTGCCAATCACACAATGATGAACTTGGGGGAAAAGCAAAAGCCAGTAGAAATAGTTTGCATTACTGAGGTTCGATTTCTTGCTTCACTGGAAGTCTGCTAGAGGTTTGAAGAGCTATTTTTTTCACAAGCAGAAGTTGTCACTTCATATCTGCACAAAGAAATAAATTGAGACATATGATCTTTATATGAGCTCACATTCATTATTTAGGGGTGACACTGGATCTACATTCCTGCAGAAAACTGAACAAACTAATGACAACACTGCTGTAGTGGAGCTAATATTTGCATTTAGGTGTGTCAAATTAGTTCAGTGGTAGCACTCTTAGCTGAGTCAGAAGGATGTAGGTTCCAACTCACTCTAGGATTTAAACATATAATGTAGGCTGATATTTTAGAACAGAAATAAGGGAATGCTAAGTTGCCAAAGGTGCTGTTTTCTATCTGTTCAGGTGGATTCAAAGGTCTAATGGCACTCTTTGAACAAAGGGCACTCTCCACAAGAACAGGCATTCTCAGTGTCTTGACCAACATTCTTCTCTCAACCAAAACAGATTAACTGGCCATTTTTCTCATCGCTGTTTGTGGGATATTGCTGCCACATGTGTCTACACAGCAGCTGTTATGCTTTAAAAACAGAAATCCAATGCCTGGAAAGCATTTGGGAGTGGCCCAAGGACATAAAAGGTGCAAAAAAAATACATTTAAACTGATAATTTTTGACACATCTATAAAAGTTGCATTCAAAATAGCACAATATAGCACTTACTGAACTTAACTGTCAACTGAACAACCTATATGAGCCTTAAGATTATTTGTGCTGTTTTTAATTATTATTGCTGATAGTGGGGGAAGGCTGTTCAAGTGCTTCCAGGGCTCTTAGCAACTCATAATTAGGAAGTGTGTGTAGATGCAAGCTTGACTAAAAACAATACCCTTTGAACTCAACTTGCCATCTCTTTAGATTGTCCACCTGTGACATAGGAGGGCAGCATTTGGCCCATTGAGGCCATGCCAGCTCTCTGTAGGGCAATTCAGTCAGTCCCATTCCCCCACCCTATCCCTATTGCCCTACAAGTTTATTTCCCTCGTGCCCATCCAATTTTCTTTCATAATCATTGATTGTCTCCGTTTCCACCACTCTCATAGGCAGCAAGTTCTATTCGCTGCACAAAAGAAGTTCTTCCCCACAACTCCCTGCATCTGTTGCCCAAAACCTAAAATCTGTGTCATAAATACTCAGCACGCCTGGCAGCATTCTTGAAGAGAGAAACGGAACTCAGATTTCTTATGAAAGGTCACTGACCCGAAACGTTAACTGTTTCTCTCTCCACAGATGCTGCCAGACCTGTTGAGTATTTCTAGCACTTTCTGTTTATATTTCAGATTTCCAGCATCTGCAGAATTTTGCTTTTATTTTAGTCTGAAATGTGTGTCTGCTAGTCCTTGTACTATCAGCTAATGAGAACACTGTTACTTTGTCTACCTTATCTAAACCTGTCATAAACTTGTACACCTCTATCAGATCTCCCCTCCGTCTCCTTTGCTCTAAGGAGAACTACCTCAGTTTCTCCAACCTAACCTTGCAGCTAAAATCTCTCATCCCTGGAACCATTCTGGTAAATGTCCTCTTTACTTTCTCAAGGGCCATAACATCCTTCTTAAAATGTGGTGACCAGAACTGGATACAATACTGTAGTTGTGGCTCAAGCCGAGCTTTATAAAGACTTAGCATGACTCCCCTGCTCTTGTACTCAATACCTTTATTTATGAAGCCCAAGATCCCATATGCTTTACTAACTATTTTCTCAATATGTCCTGCCACCTTCAAAGATCTGCGCACATGAACTCCCATGTCCCTCTGTCCCTGCACACTCTTTAGAACTGTGCCATTAAGTCTACATTGCCTCTCCCTATCCCTTCTCCTCACACATCTCTGTATTAAACTCCATCTGCTACTTGTCTGCCCATTCTGCTAGCCTGTTTATTGATATCACGTGGAGTGAATAAAATTGGCTGAAGACTGGCAACTGTGATAATGGGGACCTTAGGAGAAGGCCAAGATGGATCCTCCACTCAGCACATCTGGCTGAAGATGGTTGCAAACGTTTCAGCCTTGGCTTTTGCACTGACATGCAGGGCTCCACCATCATTGAGGTCATTGAGCCACCTCCTCCCATTAGTTTTTTAATTGTCCACCACTGTTCACAATAGGATATGGCAAGATTGCAGAGTTTTGATCTGATCAGTTGGTTTGTGGGATCACTTAGCTCTGTCTGTAGCATGCTGCCTTTGCTGTTTAGCATGCATGTAGTCCTGTGCTGTCAGAAATCAGTAGAAACTTCTTTGCCCGAAGAGTGGTGAGAATGTGGAACTCGCTACCCCAGGGAGTGGTTGAAGTGAATAGTATTGATGCATTTAACGGGAAGCTAGACAAGCATATGTGGGAGAAGGGAATAGAGGGTTACAATGATAGATTTAGATAAAGAAAGATGAATGGAGGCTTGAGAGGAGCATAAATGTCGGCATGGACTGGTTGGGCCGAATGGCCTATTTCTGTGCCGTATATCCTATGAAAGCTTCACCAGGTTGACACCTGGTGCTGCTCCTGGCATGCTCCTCCACACTCCTCATTGAACCTGGGTTGGTCCCCTGGATTGATGACAATGGTAGTGCAAGGGATATGCTGGGCTATGCGGTCACAGAGCACATGTAATGATATCAGTGAGGACAAGGCCGTCCACAGTTGCAATGCCGAACTGCTGTCGACATACTAGCCTTACAAATTAAATTCATAATTAAAGCACACATGGACTTAGTACTAGTACAGTTTAAAATACAGTTCAGCACAAGTACTTCAACCGTTAAAATATGAAATGGAAATATATTAATCTTCCTGTAAAGTTTGGAAGAGTGCTGCCAGACCATTTCTCTGGCTGAGGGATTCTTAAAGCAGGTGAACAAGTACAAAATATTGTTTGGAAATATTGTGTGACAACAAATAACAATTACAGTCTGAGTAGAATCATAAATCCAGCAGGGACATTTGTGATGGAATATAGGCTTAATTAGGTAACATTTAGATATAGTTAATATATTATACCTTTTAGAATTAAAGATTGAATAAATGGTCAGTTTTCAAGACTCACTGACATTCCCCTTTAAGAAGGTAGAGTTAAAAAATTTCAAGCACTTTTTTTTTTAAGGTCCCTGTTATGAACCAGAAACAAGTTGGGAAATCCATTTTAGTGTCTGTTGCCAGGGACTTGGAAGATAAACACACACATTGAAATATCCTATGTGACTTCAGTAAAAGATAGCCATAAATTTAATTAATTGATGGTATTGGTAAATGTAGGCAGATTGACCCACAAAGACCCATAAAACACAATTATAGATAATAAAACAATAAAATGGACTTACATGAACAAGAGGTCAAGTGAACACAATTATAAATATTTTGACCAGATAAATGCTCACAACTTCAAAAGCAGGGGAATTCCAGTAAGTGGAGATGTTAGTTAATACTACCAAATATGGATCTTGAAAACAAGAAAAACACACACAGAAAGGTAACACCTAGATGTTAAAAGGTCATATGACACCATATAAACAGTATAAACATGGGAGATTCTGAAAGCCAATATTTAGAAGTATTGAATTCCTCAAACAATACTTCTCAGCCCATGCTTTACTTGGGGGATTTAAGGTAAAAGTTTACTTTAAATCTTGATGGATATTCTAAGATATTTTTCTGTAACATTAGCAAGGTTAAACTTCTGGATTCTATGTTAGAAATAAGATTATGTGTTACATCTCTTAGTAATATTTGATATTGTGATATGCTTAGCCACTTAAAAGTGGATTACATGTTAAATTCTTTAATAAATATATAAAAGTTAATAAATCGTCTCATGTAGTATTCTGCATACAACAAGAACCCCTCCTCTGTGTCTCTTTAGGTGGAGAGATAAGTATTGAAGAGAGTTTCCCAGACCCTTATAATTACTGGGATATTTATGACTTAGCCATAATAACTAAAAATAAGCTATCCAAAAGATGGTAATATTCTGTTAGTTTCCTTTCTTTGAGGGAAAACTAGTTCAATTCTTTGGACCCAAATAAGTGTCTATAACAATTTGTCTGGTTTGGACTTAGTTAAAGGAGATTCATAGGGATGTACCCCTGATTTGATTTAGCCCCTATAAGGGGTTAAAGTCATAAATCACTTCACGTTCACTTCCAAAGTGGTTCACAAGGAGAAATCACTGCATGTAAAGCCACTATAGGAAAAACAAGGAGAAATTATTTGCATTACAACTTAGAAATAGTCACTTAGAAATAATATCTCTGCAGGAAACTGGCCTGAGCATTTGCCTACACGTTCAGAATATGGTTCTGCACAGCAGAATCCAAAGTTCAGCACCAACCACTGGATCCAATGTGAAATGATTGAAACTGTTTTTGAATAACCACCTAACTTTTGAATCTCTATCAGTTGTATTAGAATTATGAAAGGAGAGGTGAGTGGTGCAAGTGCAGTCATGGGGAACTAATTATTATTCCAACCTTCAGACAAATTGTTTTCAGCATCATCTTATAATTAATTAGCCACGTTTGTGCTGATTGCACTGGAGATAAAACCTATTTACATATAGTCAAACTTGCATGCAGAGGTGTACATTTTCTAGTAATTTAAATACCTATTATAGACATGAACTATAGTTTTTTTTAATTGAACAATTATAAATGATTCTTAGTTTATAGTTCTAATGAAGCTCAGAGTACACATCTTGGGGGAGTGAGGGAGGGGGTAACTATCTTTGGGATCATCCCACATCCTCAGATGCTTATACTGATAAGCCTTAGGTTATCAGACTCTGCACAAGATTTGCTTTTGGGGCCCAGACAAGGACTTCAACTTTCAGCTCATGGGTCCAGGACTGCGGGGGGGCCTTTGTCAATCTGCAGTTAAAATGGCATGTGTCTCCAGATGATGTCACTAGAGCTTGGTCTTACTATTGTAATTAGGACCCCACTTTGCTGGGTTGATGACTGTCCCAAAACAAAATAAATAAAAATCTGCAGTTAAAATGCTAGCTTGAGTCAATGGTTCTGGAACGGTGCAGTAAATTCTCAAACCCAATTTTGAGCTGGCCCCACTCCCCCCTCCCCTGCCCCACCCCCACCATATTGCTGCTGGGTAGGCAGGGCTAGAATCGGGGTTTTAAGAGTCCTTTCAGACCCCAACTAAGTTTAGTCGAGGCTGGATAGGAATGAGTGCAGAACTGGCCAGGCACACAGCGTACTGATAGAACCCTGATGTTCTACTGGTAACTCAGTAGCATAATTATTCAGAGCTCAATGTGCAACACTAGCTTTGTGCAGGGAAGTAACTTGATGAGTGAGAACGGAAAAATTGAAATTCAGTTGAAATCTAAAAAGATACAGAGGCTGCATTTGATGTAGGCCTGTTTCTTTTTTTGCAAATTAACTGATGTGCTTGCCTGACAAAAATCTAGTGATCTCAGTCTTGAAAATTTCACTCGATTCAATTCAGTTAAATTTCTAAAATTATTCCACATGGTAAACAATGGAACTCTGTGTAAAGGTTACTTCCTTTTATTTGGATAATCTATCAAGAGTTGTTATTATATGGGGTGTTTTGTGACAGGCTACGTTCCTGGAAAACCCCAATACAAAAATTCCATTCAAACTCTATTTCAATAACCACTGGGAAAAATGGCACAGCATCATAAATTTTCACAACACAATTTTTTTTTTTAAATCACAAAAGTGCCAAAATGTGTTGCTGATGATACAATGGAATCACAGGATGTTCCATTTTTGGAACCAGATCCTGAAACAATGGGGGGAAATTTTATCCTGGCAGCGGGGGTCTTGATGTCGGGAGTAATCGACGATGAGTTCCCCACACTGCCTCTTTTCTGGAAGACTAGCTGAATTTAATGTTAATCAGGCAATTATGTGGACAGTGGCGGTCCTTCCATAGGATTTAGGACCCCGTCGTCAGTCCATTCCTTGGAGAGCTGCCGGCCAATCAGAGGCAGTGGTTGCTGCTGGTGACCATCCGGAAGATGAGGAGCGTCGCCGGAGCCAGGCCTCAGGTAGGTCAGGGCGGGAGGGATCTCACAGAGAGAATTTTTGGGGGGAGTGGGGAGAGAAGGGGGAGTGGGGAGAGAAGGGGGGGGGGGGAGAGAAGGGGGGAGGAAAGAGGGGGGGGAGGAAAGAGGGGGGGGGAGGAAAGAGGGGGGGGGAGGAAAGAGGGGGGGGGAGGAAAGAGGGGGGGGGAGGAAAGAGGGGGGGGGAGGAAAGAGGGGGGGGGAGGAAAGAGGGGGGGGAGGAAAGAGGGGGGGGGAGGAAAGAGGGGGGGGGAAGAAAGGGGGGGGGAAGAAAGAGGGGGGGGGGAAGAAAGAGGGGGGGGGAAGAAAGAGGGGGGGAAGAAAGAGGGGGGGGGAAGAAAGAGGGGGGGGGAAGAAAGAGGGGGGGGGAAGAAAGAGGGGGGGGGGAAGAAAGAGGGGGGGGGGAAGAAAGAGGGGGGGGAAGAAAGAGGGGGGGGAAGAAAGAGGGGGGGGGAAGAAAGAGGGGGGGGAAGAAAGAGGGGGGGAAGAAAGAGGGGGGGGGAAGAAAGAGGGGGGGAAGAAAGAGGGGGGGGGAAGAAAGAGGGGGGGAAGAAAGAGGGGGGGGAAGAAAGAGGGGGGGGAAGAAAGAGGGGGGGAAGAAAGAGGGGGGAAGAAAGAGGGGGGAAGAGAGAGGGGGGAAGAGAGAGGGGGGGAGGGGGAAGTGGGGAGGGGGAAAGGGGGAGGAGAGAAGGGGAGGGGAGGAGAAGAGAAGGGGGAGGGGGGAGAAGAGAAGTGGGGGTGAAGAGAAGGGGGAGTGGGGGTGAAGAGAAGGGGGAGTGGGGGAGAAGAGAAGGGGGGAGGGTGGGAGAAGAGAAGGTGGAAAGGGGGGGAGAAGAGAAGGTGGAAAGGGGGGGAGAAGAGAAGGTGGAAAGGGGGGGAGAAGAGAAGGTGGAAAGGGGGGGAGAAGAGAAGGTGGAAAGGGGGGGAGAAGAGAAGGTGGAAAGGGGGGGAGAAGAGAAGGTGGAAAGGGGGGGAGAAGAGAAGGTGGAAAGGGGGGGAGAAGAGAAGGTGGAAAGGGGGGGAGAAGAGAAGGTGGAAAGGGGGAGAGAAGAGAAGGTGGAAATGGGGGGGGAGAAGAGAAGGTGGAAAGGGGGGGGGAGACGAGAAGGGGGGGGGGGGAGACGAGAAGGGTGGGGGAGACGAGAAGGGGGGGGGAGACGAGAAGGGGGGGGGAGACGAGAAGGGGGGGGAGACGAGAAGGGGGGGGGAAGACGAGAAGGGGGGGGGAAGACGAGAAGGGGGGGGGAAGACGAGAAGGGGGGGGGAAGACGAGAAGGGGGGGGGAAGACGAGAAGGGGGGGGAAGACGAGAAGGGGGGGGGGAGACGAGAAGGGGGGGGGAGACGAGAAGGGGGGGAGACGAGAAGGGGGGGGAGACGAGAAGGGGGGGGAGACGAGAAGGGGGGGGGAGACGAGAAGGGGGGGGGAGACGAGAAGGGGGGGGAGACGAGAAGGGGGGGGAGACGAGAAGGGGGGGGGGAGACGAGAAGGGGGGGGGGAGACGAGAAGGGGGGGGGGAGACGAGAAGGGGGGGGGGAGACGAGAAGGGGGGGGGAGACGAGAAGGGGGGGGGAGACGAGAAGGGGGGGGGAGACGAGAAGGGGGGGGGAGACGAGAAGGGGGGGGGAGACGAGAAGGGGGGGGGGAGACGAGAAGGGGGGGGGAGACGAGAAGGGGGGGGGAGACGAGAAGGGGGGGGGAGACGAGAAGGGGGGGGAGACGAGAAGGGGGGGGAGACGAGAAGGGGGGGGAGAGACGAGAAGGGGGGGGAGAGACGAGAAGGGGGGGGGAAGACGAGAAGGGGGGGGAGACGAGAAGGGGGGGGGAGACGAGAAGGGGGGGGGGAGACGAGAAGGGGGGGGGGAGACGAGAAGGGGGGGGGGGGGAGACGAGAAGTTGGGGGGAGACGAGGAGGAGGAGAAGAGAAGGGGGTGGGGGGGGAGACGAGGAGGGGGGGAGGGGGGGAGACGAGGAGTGGGGGGGAGACGAGGAGGGGGAGAAGAGAAGGGGGTGGGGGGGTGAGAAGAGAAGGGGGCTGGGGGGGGGGGAGAAAAGAAGTGGGGTGGGGGGGGAGAAAAGAAGGGGGGTGGGGGGGAGAAGAGAAGGGGGGTGGGGGGGAGAAGAGAAGGGGGGTGGGGGGGAGGGAGAGAAGAGAAGGGGGGTGGGGGGGGGGGAAGAGAAGACAAGGGGGGTGATGGGGGAGAGAAGACAAGGGGGGTGGGGGGGGGGAGAGAAGAGAAGGGGGTGGGGGGAGAGAAGAGAAGGGGGTGGGGGGAGGAGAAGAGAAGGGGGGTGGGGGGGGGGAGAAGAAAAGTGGTGTGGAGGAGGGGAGAAGAGAAGGGGGGGAGGAGAAGGGGGAGTGGGGGTGAAGAGAAGGGGGAGTGGGGGTGAAGAGAAGGGGGGAGTGGGGGAGAAGAGAAGGGGGGAGGGTGGGAGAAGAGAAGGTGGAAAGGGGGGGGAGACGAGAAGGGGGGGGAAGACGAGAAGGGGGGGGGGAGACGAGAAGGGGGGGGGGAGACGAGAAGGGGGGGGGGAGACGAGAAGGGGGGGGGGAGACGAGAAGGGGGGGGGGAGACGAGAAGGGGGGGGGAGACGAGAAGGGGGGGGGGGGAGACGAGAAGGGGGGGGGGGAGACGAGAAGGGGGGGGGGGGAGACGAGAAGGGGGGGGGGGAGACGAGAAGGGGGGGGGGAGACGAGAGGGGGGGGGGAGACGAGAAGGGGGGGGGGGAGACGAGAAGGGGGGGGGAGACGAGAAGGGGGGGGGAGACGAGAAGGGGGGGGGAGACGAGAAGGGGGGGGGAGACGAGAAGGGGGGGGGAAGACGAGAAGGGGGGGGGAAGACGAGAAGGGGGGGGAAGACGAGAAGGGGGGGGGAAGACGAGAAGGGGGGGGGAAGACGAGAAGGGGGGGGGAAGACGAGAAGGGGGGGGGAAGACGAGAAGGGGGGGGGAAGACGAGAAGGGGGGGGGAAGACGAGAGGGGGGGGGGAAGACGAGAGGGGGGGGGGAAGACGAGAGGGGGGGGGGAAGACGAGAGGGGGGGGGGGAAGACGAGAGGGGGGGGGAAGACGAGAGGGGGGGGGAAGACGAGAGGGGGGGGGAAGACGAGAGGGGGGGGGAAGACGAGAGGGGGGGGGAAGACGAGAGGGGGGGGGAAGACGAGAGGGGGGGGAAGACGAGAAGGGGGGGGAAGACGAGAAGGGGGGGAAGACGAGAGGGGGGGGGGAAGACGAGAGGGGGGGGGAAGACGAGAGGGGGGGGGGAAGACGAGAGGGGGGGGGGAAGACGAGAGGGGGGGGGGAAGACGAGAGGGGGGGGGGGAAGACGAGAGGGGGGGGGAAGACGAGAGGGGGGGGGGAAGACGAGAAGGGGGGGGGGGAAGACGAGGGGGGGGGAAGACGAGAGGGGGGGGGGAAGACGAGAGGGGGGGGGAAGACGAGAGGGGGGGGGAAGACGAGGGGGGGGGGAAGACGAGAGGGGGGGGAAGACGAGAGGGGGGGGAGGGGGGAGACGAGGAGGGGGAGAAGTGAAGGGGGTGGGGGGGAGAGAAGAGAAGGGGGGTGGGGGGGAGAGAAGAGAAGGGGGGTGGGGGGAGAGAAGAGAAGGGGGGTGGGGGGAGAGAAGAGAAGGGGGGTGGGGGGAGAGAAGAGAAGGGGGGTGGGGGGAGAGAAGAGAAGGGGGGTGGGGGGAGAGAAGAGAAGGGGGGTGGGGGGAGAGAAGAGAAGGGGGTGGAGGAGGGGAGAAGAGAAGGGGGTGGGGGCAAGAGAAAGGGGGAGGGGGCAAGAGAAAGGGGGGAGGGGGCAAGAGAAAGGGGGGAGGGGGCAAGAGAAAGGGGGGAGGGGGCAAGAGAAAGGGGGGAGGGGGCAAGAGAAAGGGGGGAGGGGGCAAGAGAAAGGGGGGAGGGGGCAAGAGAAAGGGGGGAGGGGGCAAGAGAAAGGGGGGAGGGGGCAAGAGAAAGGGGGGAGGGGGCAAGAGAAAGGGGGGAGGGGGCAAGAGAAAGGGGGGAGGGGGCAAGAGAAAGGGGGGAGGGGGCAAGAGAAAGGGGGGAGGGGGCAAGAGAAAGGGGGGAGGGGGCAAGAGAAAGGGGGGAGGGGGCAAGAGAAAGGGGGGAGGGGCAAGAGAAAGGGGGGAGGGGGCAAGAGAAAGGGGGGAGGGGGCAAGAGAAAGGGGGGAGGGGGCAAGAGAAAGGGGGGAGGGGGCAAGAGAAAGGGGGGAAGGGGGCAAGAGAAAGGGGGGAAGGGGGCAAGAGAAAGGGGGGAGGGGGCAAGAGAAAGGGGGGAGGGGGCAAGAGAAAGGGGGGGAGGGGGCAAGAGAAAGGGGGGGAGGGGGCAAGAGAAAGGGGGGGAGGGGGCAAGAGAAAGGGGGTGAGGGGGCAAGAGAAAGGGGGGAGGGGGCAAGAGAAAGGGGGGAGGGGGCAAGAGAAAGGGGGGAGGGAGCAAGAGAAAGGGGGGAGGGAGCAAGAGAAAGGGGGGAGGGGGCAAGAGAAAGGGGGGAGGGGGCAAGAGAAAGGGGGGAGGGGGCAAGAGAAAGGGGGGAGGGGGCAAGAGAAAGGGGGAGGGGGCAAGAGAAAGGGGGAGGGGGCAAGAGAAAGGGGGAGGGGGCAAGAGAAAGGGGGGAGGGGGCAAGAGAAAGGGGGGAGGGGGCAAGAGAAAGGGGGGAGGGGGCAAGAGAAAGGGGGGAGGGGGCAAGAGAAAGGGGGGAGGGGGCAAGAGAAAGGGGGGAGGGGGCAAGAGAAAGGGGGGAGGGGGCAAGAGAAAGGGGGGAGGGGGCAAGAGAAAGGGGGGAGGGGGCAAGAGAAAGGGGGGAGGGGGCAAGAGAAAGGGGGGAGGGGGCAAGAGAAAGGGGGGAGGGGGCAAGAGAAAGGGGGGAGGGGCAAGAGAAAGGGGGGAGGGGCAAGAGAAAGGGGGGAGGGGCAAGAGAAAGGGGGGAGGGGCAAGAGAAAGGGGGGAGGGGCAAGAGAAAGGGGGGAGGGGCAAGAGAAAGGGGGGAGGGGCAAGAGAAAGGGGGGAGGGGCAAGAGAAAGGGGGGAGGGGCAAGAGAAAGGGGGGGAGGGGGCAAGAGAAAGGGGGGGAGGGGGCAAGAGAAAGGGGGGGAGGGGGCAAGAGAAAGGGGGGGAGGGGCAAGAGAAAGGGTGGAGGGGCAAGAGAAAGGGGGGGGAGAGGGATAGAGGGGGGGGAGAGGGATAGAGGGGGGGGAGAGGGATAGAGGGGGGGAGGGGGATGGAAGGGGTCAGGGGGGAGAGAAGGGGGGAGAGAGGGGGGGAGAGAGGGGGGGAGAGAAGGGGGGAGAGAGGGGGGGGAGAGAGGGGGGGGAGAGAGGGGGGGGAGAGAGGGGGGGGAGAGAGGGGGGGGAGAGAGGGGGGGGAGAGAGGGGGGGGAGAGAGGGGGGGGAGAGAGGGGGGGGAGAGAGGGGGGGGAGAGAGGGGGGGGAGAGAGGGGGGGAGAGAGGGGGGGAGAGAGGGGGGGGAGAGAGGGGGGGAGAGAGGGGGGGGAGAGAGGGGGGGAGAGAGGGGGGGGAGAGAGGGGGGGAGAGAGGGGGGGGAGAGAGGGGGGGGAGAGAGGGGGGGGAGAGAGGGGGGGGAGAGAGGGGGGGGAGAGAGGGGGGGGAGAGAGGGGGGGGAGAGAGGGGGGGGAGAGAGGGGGGGGAGAGAGGGGGGGGAGAGAGGGGGGGGAGAGAGGGGGGGGAGAGAGGGGGGGGAGAGAGGGGGGGGAGAGAGGGGGGGGAGAGAGGGGGGGGAGAGAGGGGGGGGAGAGAGGGGGGGGGAGAGAGGGGGGGAGAGAGGGGGGGAGAGAGGGGGGAGGAGGGAAGAGAGCGGGGGGAGGAGGGAAGAGAGCGGGGGGAGGAGGGAAGAGAGCGGGGGGAGGAGGGAAGAGAGCGGGGGGAGGAGGGAAGAGAGAGAGGGGGGCAGGGGAAGAGAGAGAGGGGGGCAGGGGAAGAGAGAGAGGGGGGCAGGGGAAGAGAGAGAGGGGGGCAGGGGAAGAGAGAGAGGGGGGCAGGGGAAGAGAGAGAGGGGGGCAGGGGAAGAGAGAGAGGGGGGCAGTGGAAGAGAGAGAGGGGGGCAGGGGAAGAGAGAGAGGGGGGCAGGGGAAGAGAGAGAGGGGGGCAGGGGAAGAGAGAGAGGGGGGCAGGGGAAGAGAGAGAGGGGGGCAGGGGAAGAGAGAGAGGGGGGGAGGGTAAGAGAGAAGGGGGGGAGGGTAAAAGAGAAGGGGGGGGAGGGTGAGAGAGGGGGGAAAACAGCAAGACCAAGGGGTGGCCCACAGCAGGCGCGCCCACCCCCACCTTCCCAATGCCGAGTCCCTTGTTCAGACATGATGTGCCTTTTAATGAGGAGCTCCTCCCTGCGCACCTCCACCCATCACCACCGGAGCCTGAAAGCAGCCTGCACAGTTTTTCCTACCATTATTTCCTGTGCGGCGACGGGGCCACATGGATAATTGCAGCTGCGGCATGAAGAGGCTCTTAATTGGGGCTTAATTGCCCAATTAAAGGGACTCAATTGGCCATTCACAGGTCTTCCTGCCCCAGACTAAGTTTCGGTGGTGGGATGGTGGCGGCGACCCGCACGCTGATATCATGCCAACCAACTTTATGCTCTCCCCACTGCGGGGGAGAGCATAAAATTCCACCCAATATTTCTTTAGATCAGTGGCTTACAATTGTCTTCTGCATGTGGGTCCCCTATGAACACTAACATGCTCTCGGGGACCCCCTGCAGATATCTGACACACTCCAAGGACCAAACATCCCAACTTCCAACAGTAGCATCATCTCTACAAAGCAGAATAATGCTGAGATTTGGGATACAGCAGCAGAACTATTCCAGAAATGAACAATTAACCAAATGAAATAAAACCTGATGGGATTAGGAACTTCCTGCAATCTTCTCACAGGCATCCTCAAGGAAGACATGATTGTTGGGAAGAATTATTTTACAGTTAACTCCAAGGATCATCTGCATGTTTCACAAATCAATACAAGCATTTTTGTTAATTATTTGAATTTAACGTTAAAAGTTAGCATTAAGTAATTGCATACTCAGAGATAACGCAGCAATAAAATATTCTTCTTTTATTTTTTCCTGGCCAATCTCCCCTACTAAAAGCACCGCATCAAGATGAAGTATAGCTCCATCACTGCTCAGAGTCCTTCAGTACCTTACCCAATTTGTCATTAGTCACATATCATCCGAGACAGCGAATGTCAGTGAGTGATCAACCAAGGATGTTGTACCGCAAGCACATCAGCTGTTGACAGTCACATGCTTGCTTTCAACCATCTCAGCTATTGTGTCTAAACTTCTTTCATACGCTTTTTGAGTATATAACAAAATATACTTTTCTTTATTTGCTCTTACTAAGATCCAAATGGGAAACCCTGCATATTCTTGCTCCTCTCTTCACCATTGTTGAAATCCAGACTTGTAAATAAGCTCCTAACCTAAATCATTCTTTTCCAGTATTGCAAAATTGTTTAAAACCTTACCTCCCTCAATCTTCTTGTCCGCTACAATCTACAGGATGGCAAAACACAATCCTACCTTGTTTTAAATTTTTAACCTCATTCTCTCTCCTAAGCACTTTCAACCTATCTGGGGACTTCACATGGGCCTTAGCCTAACACTTTAACTTGGTAAAGGCACTTCAAAAAAAAGTAAAATATGTATATATTTCATTATGGTGCAGAAAATAAAATAAGCATCAACTGTGGTTCAGTTGGGAGTGCTCCTGTTCCTAAGAATGAAGGCTGTGGGTTCAAGTCCCACTCCAAGACTTGAGCACAAAAATCAAGGCCAACATTCCAGTGCAGTATTGAGGGAGTACTGCACTATTGGAGGAGTTGTCTTTCGGCTGAGACATTAAGCTGAGGCCCTGTCATCCCTCTAAGGGGGACATAAACGATTCCACGGCATTATTTCGAAGAGCAGCAGGGGAGTTATCCCTGATCAATATTTATCCCTCAATCAATATCATACAAATAGATTATCTGGTCATTATCACATTGCTGTTGGTGGGAGCTTGCTGTGCACCAACTGGCTTTCATGTTTCCTACATTACAACAGCGACTACATTTCAAAAGTACCTCATTGGCTGTAAAGCGCTTTGGGATGTCCTGAGGTCATAAAAGGTGCTTGGTAAATGCAAGTTTTTCTTTCACACCTTTCCAATGGCCAGTTCTCAAATTAAACTACTCAAGACGTTTCTATGATGGATGACCGAACCAAGAAAAGCCATTTTTACATCCAGGTGCCAATCTGAAAATCTACCCCAAAGTTTCTTCTGAGCATGGACTTCTTTTCCACCCCTATAAAATGCTTTGGAAATAGAAGATAATTTGTTTAAGAGCCTTGACTTAACAGTTTGCTGAAGTTCCAGCGTGGTGACAACCTGTTACACTGAAAAGAGCATTATGAATTATTTTACCTGACTGAGAGACTTCTGTTCACACTTCGACAACAAGGACTTGCATGCAATGTGTGCTTTTAGAGTAACAATATGTTACAAAGTACAGCAACATGCAAAGTAGAAAGTATTGTCATGCAGTCCCCCCACCTGCCAAGAATGAAGCATATTAATTTTGTCATATGAACATTGATTTTAAACTGTGGTTGGAGTGAAGAAAGGACTTGTTAAAAATAAAAATCACCAGACACTTGGCTGGAAAAACATTTGCATACTAACAGACAGTGCTTGTGGAGACAAAGGACTATTCCCTGCTCCAATTAACCCAAATGAATTTTGATCACCAGACATTGAAGGCAAGGTAACACATTCCAGGCCCTGCTAAGATGATACAATCCACAGAACCAGGACTGGTTAAACCAGCTGGTCACATGACTAACAGGGTGGCCCAGGTTTTTTTGAACTAGCCACAGGACTGTTTGAGTTGAGAAGGCAGTTTTGAAACTGAAGCTGAAACAAGCAAGTCTCTTGCCGGGCTGTCTCTCTCTCGCTTCCTCCCAAGCCACCGGACCTACGTAAATCTCAAGAGAGAAAAGACTCCGACCTCAAAACAAGCTGAAGCGTGCACTGGGCCCCAACCAATTCCAAGTCCTATCGGCAACCAAACACTTCACAGCAAACTCAAAGGACAGTAAAATAAAAACCCATTTATTGCTTCAAACTTTTCCTCTTTATTCTTTTCTACTTTTCTGTCTCTATCTGCGTGTGTTTGTCGCGCCACATATTCATAGTCGGTAACCAGATTAGAGTTTATGATTAATAGATTTTAAACAAGAAAGGTAGAAGTTTAAGAAAACCTGTCTGAATTGATTTCTTTGCCTTACAATTGGAGCAGTGAACAAGGATTCACTGAGGGGGAGCTAAAAACATGGTGTTATAAAATTAAACCCAGTTATGGTTAAACCAGCAAAGGCTGAGAGGGAACCCCTAGACCCCTTCTCACTTGGTGGTAACAGTATGCACTATATTACTGCAAAATAAATGTAAATATTTGCAATCTCAGTTTACAGGAAATGACTTGTCAGTCAGTTCTACATTAAGACACAAGGGATTAGAGTTCCCCCAAAGGTCCAATGATTTTATCCAAACAGTAGGTGAACCCAGATGGACAAGGACCTTTCAAACTTTAGAAAGTCCCAAAATAGCTCTCAGTCAATTTATTATTTAAGTGTTCCGAAGAAGGGTCACTGACCTGAAACGTTAACTCTGCTTCTCTTTCCACAGATGCTGCCAGACTTGCTGAGTGGTTCCAGCATTTCTTGTTTTTATTTCAGATTTCCAGCATCCGCAGTATTTTGCTTTTATATTATTTAAGTGTGGTCACTGTTGTTACGTAGGCAAAAAGATTACGAAGGCCCCAGTTTGATCCCTTCCATGTGTTAGTTGTAAATCAACTGTATTGGCAGTAGGAATATTACAATTGCCTTCAGTACCCCTGGATTAGGGATAGTGAAAATCAGCCAGGAAACCTGCTCTTCATCATTATCCAGAAATCCTCACTGGAAATGCAACATTTTGGATGCTGGGCAAAGACAAAATCAGGCTCAGCTGCAAGCCTGGTGATAATCATCATCACATATGAATAATTGTCACTTGAGAAATTACTATCTGTGAATGCCAAACTCCAACAAGCATTAATAGGATGAAACAACATTTACAAGAAAAAAAAGACATAGGGGAATTAATTTTCTACTCCTTAAAAATTAAGTTCAACACTTGCTTCACATGTGTATACTTATCTGGTTAAAGCTACCTATCCAAAATTCATCACACTGAAGAGTCATAAATTTACTAATCTGGAAGCATTCTAAAAACAACTGGATTGACTGTGGATTCTAGAGAGAGGATGATAAGGTCCCGCATGGGAGATTGGTGAAGAACGCAAGAGCCCATGGGATCCAGCGCAATTTGACAAATTGGATCCAAAATTGGCTTAGTGGCAGGAGGCAGAGGGTGATGGTCAAGGGTTGTTTTTGCGAGTGGAAGCCTGTGACCAGTGGCGTACCACAGGGATCGGTGCTGGGACCCTTGCTGTTTGTAGTGTACATTAAGGATTTAGACGTGAATAGAGGAGGTATGATCAGTAAGTTCGCGGATGACACGAAAATTGGTGGTGTCGTAAATAGTGAGGAGGAAAGCCTTAGATTACAGGACGTTATAGATGGGCTGGTAAGATGGGCGGAGCAGTGGCAAATGGAATTTAATCCTGAGAAGCGTGAGGTGATGCATTTTGGGAGGACTAGCAAGGCAGGGGAATACACAATGGATGGTAGGACCCCAGGAAGTACAGAAGGTCAGAGAGACCTTGGTGTACTTGTCCATAGATCACTGAAGGCAGCAGCACAGGTAGATAAAGGTGGTTAGGAAGGCATATTGGGTACTTGCCTTTATTAGCCGAGGCATAGAATATAAGAGCAGGAAGGTTATGATGGAGCTGTACAAAACGCTAGTTAGGCCACAGCTGGAGTACTGTGTACAGTTTTGGGCACCACACTATAGGAAGGATGTGATTGCACTGGAGAGGGTGCAGAGGAGATTCACCAGAATGTTGCCTGGGCTGGAGCATTTCAGCTATGAAGAGAGACTGGAAAGGCCTAGGGTTGTTTTGCTTAGAGCAGAGAAGGCTGAGGGGGGAAATGATGGCGGGCAATGATAGGTTAGATAGGAGGAAACTTTTTCCCTTAGAGGAGGGGTCAATAACCAGGGGGCACAGATTTAAGATAAGGGACATGAGGTTGAGAGGGGATTTGAGGAAAGATTTTTTCACCCAGAGGATGGTTGGAATCTGGAACAAACTGCCCGAAGAGGTGGTTGAGGCAGGAACCCTCACAACATTTAAGAAGTATTTAGATGAGCACTTGAAACGCCATAACATACATGGCTATGGGCCAAGTGCTGGAAAATGGAATTAGAATAGTTAGGTGCTTGATGGCTGGCACAGACACGATGGGCCAAATGGCCTGTTTCTGTGCTGTATAACTCTATGACTATGATGGGGATATGACTTGGGACAGTATTTCTTTTTTCTAAAAAAAAAAGGCCAAATTAAGAAAAAAAAAAGGGCGGCACAGTGGCTAGCACCGCAGCCTCACAGCTCCAGCGACCTGGGTTCAATTCTGGGTAATGCCTGTGCGGAGTTTGCAAGTTCTCCATGACCACGTGGGTTTTTGCCGGGTGCTCCGCTTTCCTCCCACAGCCAAAGACTTGCAGGTTGATAGGTAAATTGGCCATTATAAATTGCCCCTAGTATAGGTAGGTGGTATGGAAATTGGGGGAAGGTGGGGATGTGGTAGGAATATGGGATTAATGTAGGATTAGTATAAATGGGTGGTTGATGGTCGGCACATACTCGGTGGGCCGAAGGGCCTGTTTCAGTGCTGTATCTCTAAATAAATTTCAAAAAATTAGTTTTGAATGGGCGAACAAAGTGGATGAGATTATTTTCTTGCTCATACATGAATTTTGATGAAGTATTTCCCCTTCAGTAAAGGGCACATACCCAAAACCTTTTTCTCCAGTCGCATTTCTGTATTAAGCCAGGTTCTGCACCTGCTCCTGCCAAGTTGGACAATGGTTTCTTTGGGCAACTGAAATACACTGTCTTCCACTCAAGAATTAACCATACTCAAAACTGAACTTGCATGTTCCCATTCTGTGCCTCTGTGCATTAAGTACTCCGCCTGATGGTGCAATTGTGCTAACCAATCTTATCCACAGATTATCTTTTCATTGATCAGTTACTCACACAATACAACATTTTTCTTAAATTACTATAACCATTACGAGACACTATTGTAACTGGAGAAAATATTAATAACTTTTAGAGGAGAAGGTGATCATTCTCATTAATTGCAAAATATTTTAGTTAGCTGCAGCCATGGGCTCTAATAAAACAGGAACAACAAGGGCTTTGTCAGTGTAATTGCTTCTGCAATACTCTGGTTTGTAAATGTGAATAATGAAATGTCTCTTCCCTGGTGTTTGCACGTGACTAAATACTGGAAAGTTCCTACCCGGGGCTATATAAATCCCAGTGCAATTAGGCATGTAGGCAGAGTCGTAGCGAGTGTTGTGGGAGCCTTAAGGGTGAAATCACTGTGGTTCTAACTTGGCAACTGCATAACTAAGTCACAATATGTAGGTGGTTATTTTCCCCTTTTGCTTGTTTTAATTAAAAGAAATCCCTGCCTGGCATGCAGATTTGTTTTTCTTTTCTAATTCTAGCACTATTAGAAGAGATGGTGAGGCATAGGATATGGTCTATATCCTCCTGCTACTCCAGGATCATTCAGAAAGGCAAGAAAAATCCACAATTAATTTTCCCTATATCAAAAAAGGATCTCCTCAAGCTCCGTATTCCTTGCCTCCTTCACTCAAACCTCCAACAGCAAAGTGCAAAGATTTCTTGGTCTCAAAGTTTGTTACTATCTGGGACCAAGGCAGTAATGAAATCTGGAGTCAAGTGGTTCTAGTGGAACCCAAACTGAGCATCGGTGAGCAGATTATTGGTGAATAAGTGCCACTTGATAGTACTGTCAACAACGTCCAGCATGTTTGAGGATTGAAAGTAGACTGGGGTGGTAATTATTGGCTGGATTGGATTGGCGTGCTTTTTTGTACATGACATATCTGGGCAATTTTCCACATTGTCGGGTAGATGCCAGTGCCATAGCTGTTATGTAACAGCTTGGCTAGAGACGCGGCTAGGTCTAGAGTACAAGTCTTCAGTACTACAGCTGGGATGTTGATGGGGTCCATAGATTTTGCTGTATCCAGTCGTCTATAAATATCACATGGAATAAATCAAATTGATTGAAGACTGGCATCAGTGATGGGTGTGGCCCTTAGGAGGAGGCCGAGATGGATCATCCACTCGCCACTTCTGGCTGAAGATGATTGCAAATGCTTCAGCCTTGTCTTCTGCACACACGCACTGTACTCTGCCATCATTAAGGATGGGATATCCATGGTGCCTCCCCCTCTGGCAAGTTAATAGTTCACTACCATTCACTATTGGATGTAGCAAGACGGTAGAGATTTGATCTGATCTGTTGGTTGTGGGATCGCTTAGCTCTGACTGTTGCATGATGTTTCTGTTGTTTAGTATGCACGTAGTCTTGTGTTCCGACTTCACCAGGTTCACAACTTTTTTTTTTAAGGTATGCCTGGTCGCGCTCCTGGCATGCTCTATTACACTCCCCATGAAACCAAGAGTTGGTCCCTTGACTTGACGCTAATGGTAGAGAGAGGGATATGTCAGGCCATATGCTTACAGATTGTGGCAGAATACAATTCTACCACTTCATCTCTACAAGTAGTGTGCAGTGGTCAATCCTACCAATTCTATAATGGACAGATGCATCTGCGACAGGTAGTTTAGTGGAGACAGGGCCAAGTAGGTTTTTCCCTTGGGTTGGTTTTCTCACCATCTGCCACAGGCCCAGCTGGCAGCTATGTCCTTCAGGACTCAGTCAGTAGTTGTGCTACTAAGCCACTCTTGTTGATGGACATTGATGTCCCCCATCCAAATTACATTCTGTGCCCTTGCTACTCTCAAATGTTTCTTCCACTTTTTGGTACAAATCCAATATGGTTGGACTGGCTGTACAATGCCTCAGCCAGCCATCCTGATGTTCTGGATAAGGGAGCAAAAGCTTTAACTGTATACACATAGTGGCCATCAACAATCAAGACTTGGTGCAAAATTACTTAAGGCTTCCCCCGTGGTAATCCAGTCTTTTATGGGAAAACATAGAATAATATATAATCACATCAAAAAGTCAAACTGCAGATGGTTACAGTCCTAGAATGTTACAGGTTATGGTCAAAAGTCAAATGATATGCAGAAATGTGCAAGGAAGGCTCGACATTAAAACGGATTTATTAATCTTTTTGCAAAAATTGTGGAACAAATCATCTGGGTATATTTAACTCTGGTGATAGATTTATCATTTTTAACAACCAAAGCTCCTCAAGCCAGTCCACTATCTGACTGTCATACCATAATGCATGCTGTACTAATATAAAAAAACTGATCCTCCACTAGTTCCAATTATTGGATTTTTTGGCCTGCTAAATTAGTGGTTTAAAAATCAATGGAAACAAATTTTTACTATATAATTTTGTGTTTATGTATTTAAACGACAAAATGATTTTGAAGCAGCCACTTGCATCATTAACAGCTCCACATCATTGAAGTAGTGTGCAAGGTAACTCATCCTGTTAGGGCAACCTTTATGCAATTATCACAGTAAAGTACAAATAACTGAAGGATGTTAAAGGTTCTTTAACTACCTTTTATAATCTCACTCATTTGTTTTCTCAAAGCAGAAAAGTAGCATATTGCCAGGACAGTGCAAAGCACAGCAGTGAAATCTCCATACTGTCATTATTCTTGCAGTATCTGACAAAAATAAATTCCAGCATGTTACATATACATCTAGCTTTAATAACATTCTGTATTCCTACTAAAGAAAGTCTTGCACTTATACTTTCACCACCACAGGGTGTGCCAAAGGATTTTACAGCCGATGAAGTACTTTTGAAGTATCGTCACTGTTGTAATGAAGGAAACATGGCAGCCAATTTGCACACAGCAAGCTCCCACAAATAGCAATGCTGGTAATGATCAGATAATATGTTTTTGTGATGTTGATTGAGGGATAAAGACTTGCCAGGACACCAGGAATAAATCAAAAGCAAAACACTGTGGATGCTGGAAATCTGAAGTAAAAACAGAAAATGCTGGAAATACTCAGCAAGTCTGGCAGGATCTGTGGAGAGATTAACAGAGTTAATGTTTCAGGCCTATGACCTTTCATCACCACAGATGCTACCAGACCTGTTGAGTGTTTCCAGCACTTTCTGTTTTTATTTTATACCAGGAATAAATACCATGCTCTTTTTAAAAATAGTGCCATGGGATCTTGAATGTCTGAGAGGGCAGACAGGGCCTCTGTATAACGTCTTAGCCGAAGAATAACACCTCTGACAGTGCACCACATTCTAAGTGTTGCACTGAAATGTCAACCTTGATTTTGTGCTCAAGTCCACAACCTCTGACACAGAGGCGAGAGTGTTACCAACTGAGCCACAGCTGACTAAGAGATGCAACAACAACTTGCACTGATGCAGCACCATTAATGTAGAAAAATGTCTGAGGGAACTTAAGAAGCACATGGCTTACTGCAAATTCTAATGTCATTCATTAAGCATAGGTACCTAAGGAAGACT